>NW_024543068.1:49545000-49727500 GCF_018167655.1 Microtus oregoni
ATGGATTTATAATTCTAAAATTCCAAAAATAAAAAAAATGTCTCTCCATGACTGAAGGGAAGTGCTTGGCTGAAGGTCCGAAGATCTGTGTTTTAAAAGGCTTTTACTCCACGAAAGTTCTGTACATTGACCAGGCTGGGAGCTGGGCAGGGCTTGGTGTGAGAGAACTAGAAGGGATGTGGCAGGGATCAGAGGGGTCTAAGTCACACATGTGCTGCCGGTGGAAGTCCTGGATGGCACTCGGACTTGAAAGAGAAGCATGGGAGGGTGGATGCTCTAAGGGCAGGAAAGTCAGCAGAGCTTTACAGCAGAAACCGGCACAACCGGCATGTGCCCAGATGCCAAGGAACTCAGGTATCCCAGTGGACAGCAAAATGGGACGACTCTCTCCATGGGGATGGAGCCTTTATATAAAGTATTGTGTTACAATGGAGACTTTCCCAAAGGTGGTAGCAACTATGCTTCATTTGTTTGTTTGTTTTTGCAGTATAGTGGTCATTAGCAGAAAATGGAAGGTTCAGGACTATGGTGGTTTATGTCTCCTTTTCTGGTAGAGTCTCATTTAAGGAGCCAGGGAGTTGAAGCAATCGGGTGAGCCAGGAATGTTGATAAAGGACATAAAACAGGTAGAGCCCTGACCCAGCATGGTAAGCATGCAGTGCGTCCTTCTGGAGTGAACAGAAGTCATCAGAAGGTCAACAACAACTCAGTTAAAAGGAATCAGAAAGAGATGTTAGCTAGCAAATCTACAGAAAAAAGATAGGGAGGCACAAAGTGTAGGAGAGGTTAGGCTGCCTCTTAAAGACTCAGCCACAGCCAGCATTAGTACAAAGAACAAGCAAACAAAAGACCCAGCCTCTCTAGGCGTTAAATAAGAAATCGTGTTAATTAAAAAAAAAAAAATGAAGCCAGGTAACTTGAAATAAAATGTAGAGTATAGTAGGGTGGCTTCAAGGAGACACACACACACACACACACACACACACACACACACACACGTATGTATCTCCTCTATATAGCTATAACCTATAAGATGTGATATATTCTATGACACACTGCTACTCAGATAAGACTGTGCACCAGAGAACTCATGGCGGCACACGATTATTGCAGTCTCTAAATAAGCATGCGCACATTCTCTCGATGTGAAACCACAGCCAGCGCCGCTCTCCTCTGCAGCCCCTTTCAATATGTAAACTCTATGCTTGCTACCCAGTGCGATTCCATTATTGTTCACTGACAGGTAGGGATGCAAGATTTCTACTGCACCTTACTGTCAGGTCTCCACTTACCCAACCATTACTATTGCTTAGTTTTTAGCTTACAGTAAAAACTTGAAGGCCCCAAGATAAGACAGCATGGAACAAATTCAGATCCTCTACTGTTTCGAATGAGAGAGGGAAAAAAATTTATATAAAGAATTATACTTGCAAGACTATCACCATCTAGGAAAATGATGAACAATGTGCTGAATGTTTTTGGACAGCAAAGATAAAAACCAAACAAACCAAAGCCCGCAAGAGCCGGCCATTTCTATCTAACGCAGATGGACAGACGGTCTGATGTGAAAGTGTCGGCAGAGGCAGCCTGGCGCACGCACCCACCTGCATTGGAGCCCGTCAAATTGTAGCGCGCATTCAGCTTTTTGATGATGTTCTCGTGGATTTGATACCACTCACTCTCTGTATTACACCTGTGGAAACACAACCATTTGGTTAGTCACTGACACAAAAGTCCCAGGTGTGAGAGCACACCCTGCTCTTGGCTAGCAGAACTAGAACGTGCTTTTCTTCTTGCTGTCCTCAATGGCTTGCCATGAGGCCTACTGAGCATGCTTGTCCCAGTTCAGGCAGAAATGCTTAGCTTGGCAGGAGCTGACAATCTACCTCAGTTCATTGAGTGGAAGGTGTTGAGGACTAAGTTGTTGATAACAGACTGAAACTTTCACTATGAAGTGAGTTACGTCTGGGGGCAAGTTGAACACGTTCTCTGCAGCTTGCTTTCTTCATGTGTTAAACTTGTGTAATTATCATAGTAGAATATTAAATAAACACGGGCTGAAGTATTGCCTGGCATACAGTAAATGCTCAATAAATAAAGATTCTCATTAGAAAATTTTTGCCTTCCGTAACATGACCAGGTCTGGCTAAAGTCAAAAGGCACCCAATTAAGGGAAACAAAATCAATGCTAACAAAACCTACACTGGTGAAGGCCTGCCAGGATTTATCCGAGGGCAATGCAAAATACTTCCCAATTTTCCATGCCTCAGAGACATCACACAATCATTTACTTTACCTTCAGACTGTCTATCCTTTGATTTTTGCTCTTCTTTTTCCTTTTTTATTTATTTATTTTTATTACTTTTTTGGGGGGGGGCAGTAGTGGGTATTGAAGCTAGGGCCTCATACATGCTAGGCAAGTGTTCTACCACTACTCTAAATAGTTACAGGCCTTGCTTTCAATTCTTGCTACTCGCTAGCTCATGCTACCTTTGCATGGCTTACGGCACCAGCTGGACCATCAGGGTTCTTAAGGGCAGGATATAGGATAGTTGTCATCTGAGTACCATTGAATACCTTGGACATAGTAAAGCCTTAAAACTACCAGTTGCATAGATGGATGAAAGGATGGATGGGTGGATGGATGGATGAGTGGGTGGGTGGATGGATGGATGAGTGGGTGGGTGGATGGATGGATGAGTGGGTGGGTGGATGGATGGATGAGTGGGTGGGTGGATGGATGGATGAGTGGGTGGGTGGATGGATGGACGGATGGATGGATAGATGGATGGATTGATGGATGGGAGGATGGGTGGGTGGACAGTAACTGGATGTCTCACGGACTAGTAACTCCTCATGGCTAACAAACATTTGTGTCTGCTGGTCAATTGTATTGCAACCACTGCTCTAACGAGGTTGCAGAGAACTTTCTAAATAGATGTATTCCCAAATAATTCTGCTATTATCTTTTATAAGCTACGAATGCTCCCTCCTGAGGATCTTGGCTATCAAAAGTCCTAACGCAGGTGACTGAAACAGTTTCCAGCTTCAGACAAGGTATTTGTTACTTTTTTTGAGTCCCAGAAGGAGGTAAGGATTTGTTCACTTGAACAAACAGAATTTCTTCCAAATGGATTCCAACAAGCATTTCGCTTGAGCATTATTAAGTAGGTTCCTTCCTACTGCCAGAGATGGCTTTCACTGTTAGTTTATTCTCTTGGGACTGTTTTGTAATCGGCTGAGTCGACAGTAGAAAGAATAACCAATAATATATTTTGATTCTTAAGAAAAAGAAGACAATGAAAACATTACAAGGAACAGCACAGTTTATTTTCATAATGATCTTTTTCAGGCTGTTGCATAATCAGGGATGACTCCTGTTACTCTCAGTCGCTCAGTCTTCCCAGGGGTGAAATAGACACACTTGTCACCACACCTGGGGAGCCTATGCTAGGAAACAGCGAGGCGGTGTCAACAAAGACTTTCAGCTTCCTTCAGTAATGCTCTGCTCTCTCATGCACACATCACTAGACAGGGCTGTGAAACAGCATCCTAGAAAATGGAGGTAGATGAACTGGAGGTTCAGGTTACAGAGTCAGACATATTTCAATCCCCTCCCTTAGCACCTGGGTGAGTCTCTTCTGTGTGAGCTGATCTAAGCATGCGCTTCATGGGCTTGCTGTAGGGATGCAGTGGCACAGTACATGCAAAGGGCGAATAGAGCTCTTTTACTCAGTACATGTGGTGGCTTCAATAGGAATGGGTCCCACAGAATCATGTGTTTGAAGGCTTGGCCCATAGGAAGTGACACTATTAGGAGGTGTGACCCTGTTAGAGCAGGTGTGAACTTGTTGGAGAAAGTGTGTCACTGTGGGCATGGCTTTGAGGTCTCTTATGTTCACCCAGGGTGGCACACAGTTTCTCCTTCTGCTGCCTGAGAATCGAGATGTAGAAATCCCAGCTGGTTCTCTAGCACCATGTCTGCCTGCATGTTTGCACATTTTCTGCCATGATGATAATGGACTAAACCTCTGAACTGTGAGCCAGCCTCAATCGAATGTTTTCCTTTGTAAGAGTTGCTGTGATCATGGTGTGTCTTCACAGCAATTAAACCCTAACCAGGACGGTGTGCAACCCAAGGAAAGAGGGCTGTTATTAGTCACTGTGGTCTCAACTAAGCTATATTTTATGACGATGAGTAGCATTTAAGAAAACTATCAGAATGGATTTAATCACAACCATTAATGATGAGTGTTGCCATGAGAAAAGAGAGTCACGAGTTGTATTGCCTACTAGTTTCAAGATGTTTTCAAGTTTAAAATGAAGGTCATAGGTTTAGCCCACTAGAAAGAGAAAAAATTATCTCTAGTACAAAACCAGACACTATAGAAAACAAAGTCTGTTTGTCAACGAATTATTGAATGTGCTTTGGTGGCCTCACCAAGTGGAAAAGTAGATAAATCCATGAACCCCTGCAGCTGTGGTCACAAGGTCATCTTGTGACCAAACATTGGCAAAGGACCAATTGTACTATCACTCCTCCCTCCCCCCCCCAAAAAAAACACCCTACAAAAACAAGACATCTACTGTCATATAGTATAATCAGCAGCACAAGTGTGCTCATAGAACTGGCCTACAGTGCGGTCCTTAGACCCAAGAGTGGATGCTCTACTATGTCTGCCTGGATCATGATACTGTCCATCAGATCTTAGCTACCAAGGCTACGTGGAGGTGTCAGGGTAGGCTGATGCAAACACATGATTACATCATCAACTTAGACATCATTTAACTTAAAATCTGGTCTTGATCATAAGATCTTTTTAGGAGTATTAGGGGTTTAAATTAACTGAGACACACTCCAATACAACATTGAAATCTTAACCCCAGGATCTTGGAAAGAGGGTCTTAAAAGAGATAATCAAGTTATAATGAGGTCATTGGGCTAAGCTTCGAACCAATATTATTGTGTTTTTACAAAGAGAGATATAGACACAAAGACTTTTGTGCATCAAGGGTCATATGAAGATGAAGGAAGAGGCTGTGGATGCCCTAGCAACAGGAATGGATGCTATAGTAACAGGTATGGATGCTGGAGAGAGCATGGAACAGATCTCTACACAGTCCTTACCCCTGAAGGAAGCAAACTCACTACAGCTTCACCTCGGACTTCTATCCTCCAGAGCCTACTGGAAGATGGTAAACTCGCTGCCTAAGTCAAGTTCCTCCGGCTCTGTTACTGAAGCAGCTCCAGACAGTTAACACACAAAGCAGGAGGGCAACCAGCCAGGCTCCCTCCAGTGATTCTAACTCATTCACAACTTTCTAAGGACAAGTTAACTGTGTAAAGAAATGCTGGTATGTTGTTTAATAGCTAAAGGAGATATCTGTCTGTGTAGACGGTCGACCTAAACCAGTAAACTGCATTTATTGCTTTTCCACTCTGCGGTTCCTCCATCTGGCAGTGGCTCATGGGCTCATCTGGAGCAGGGCTGCAGACTGGAAGGGTTTTGACAAATGATTCAAAAACACCTTTTCTCCTATTATTCAATTATCGATTAAATGAACATCCACCAGGGCAGGATCCTCAGGCACACCCAGTGACCATGCTAAGCCCACCACATGCATGTTTCTTACATGTAGACTTTCAGGACTAGGTCATCCTTTGTCTCTCCTGTTAGAAGGTCCGCGATGCTGAGAACCGCACAGCCGAAAGGTCGCCGGTACTGAACGCTGCAGGCATTCTTCTTTTCCCCTGCTCCCATCCGACCTGTGCAGTTAGTAAGCAGACATGACCATGAAGACATGTGAGTAAATGCAGCTTAGACACAGACACAGGTACAGGACAGCCCACATGCAACGGAACCAGGCGCTGACAAGGAAATGCCTTAGGGCAAAAGGAGACTTCACTTCAAACAAGGACTCTTGTCTAATCACACATGTCTGACCTTGAGCGAGAGGCTTAAACTCTGAAAATGAACAGAACATGAGACACATGTAGAAACACAAAGATTGGAGTAGATCTTATGTATGGGAAGCATCTTCTTGCTTTGCTAACTCGTGAAACCATCCCATAATGTACAAATCATTAAGAACAGTTGTGGTACCCAGTTCATCTTCTACCTTAAATAATGTATATTCAAAATCACTTAAAATTTTTAACTTTGGTTCTATATCCTTTGATACCATGTCCTGGGACATGACTGTAACCCCAGCACTTGGAGGCCAAGATGAGCTTCTGAGAGTAATGCCACCTTGGGCTGTCTAGCAAGCTCCTGTCTCAAAATCAAAAACAAAACGATTCACATCTGGAAGAAATCAGATTGGAGCCTCTGAACATAACAAGCACAAGTGATCAAATGCCTTGCCCCTGCCTGGGGACACAGGCACATTCCAACTCAGTCCTGCGGGGTGCTTGTGGCGTGGTTCTGACAGTTAAAACATTTTAGCTCATTTTAAATCTTCAAGTGATTATAACAATTTTATTTTTTCATATGGGTGTTTTGCTGTGCACCACATGGGTGCAGTGCTCGCGGATGCCAGAAGAGGGCACTGGATCCTTTGGAACTGGCGTTATAAACAGCTCTGATCTACCATGTGAGGGCTGGTGATCTAATCCAGGTCCTCTGGAAGTTAAGTGTGCTCAACCACTTTTTCACCTCTCCAGTCCTTGTTGAGTATTTTAATACATGCAAAGGGCGCATTGTTTCTTATTGGTATTCAACTAACAATCATTATTTTTGTAGACTACAAACAAGATGCTGGAGCTGAAATAGTGAGCTAACAGAGATGGAAATTAGTAAACTAGAACCCCAACAGGTCCGTATTTTATTTCCCATCTGAGCAGCACTCTACAGTGTATATGGATGGATCTGGTACACCCCCCCCCCCGTCTAATCTTAAACAAGAAAAAAAGATGGCACTGTTCAATTTGCTGTGTGTCAGTCGATCTTTCTTTTTCACCATCCTCTTTCTTTAGTACACGCTGTGGAGAAGGCGGACTGAGAAGCCCTGCTCTCTCTGGGGAAGACCCTGCACTAAGCTTCCCCAATCTGCTCCAGTTGGCTTCCCCTCTCTCGTCCCTGGACACAGTTTGAGGATCTCTTTTCTGGCTTTGTGGGCAAACACAGCTTTGGTGCAATCACAGCCAGAAAGATTGGATGCTAGTCTTGGTGTTCTCAGCTGTAAGACTAATGATAACAATTCAGTTCTGGGTGGTTTCCAGGAAAGTCCTCTCAAAAGGAAGAAAGAGGAGAGGAAGATACAATACTGAACAGCCAGCTAAGCACCACAAAGGAAGAACAGAGGATGGTGTTACCTAGGACTCTGGGATGAGCAGAGGTTCGAAACCTAACTTCTCTTTTTATGTTCCTTCTTTTCTTTCCAAATCAGAACTTGGCCATAAATTCCCAGAACTGAGGAGTTACTGCTTTTGCTTTTGGCAGCCAGTAAGGGTCAGTATGCCCTTTTCCCAGTAAAGCAGGTACAAGTGACATTCTATAAAAAGCAAGAAGCATCTGTCCTTGACAGATAATAATCTTCCCTTTAATTTCACTGCATCAAGAACACTGTCAGATAAGTCTTAACCTTTCTCTAGTGCTTTACTTTAGCTTTATTGCTGATTAATTTCTAATGATGGAACCAATAACTACTGTTTTGCAAGGATTTATTTGACCAATAGGGAGTAGGGATAGGTAGGTAATTCCTACATCAACATTTATTTTATGACTTATGATCATGAAAATTTTGTGAGGGGGAAAATGACAGTCACTAACAAGATAGCTATATCTTGCTATATACATATATACACATACATATATATCTTGATATACACATACACACTATACCAAATCACATAGAGACCCCATGGGTATCACTCCCAACAGCCACAAGTGCAGAACTTACCAATTCGGATAATGTGTACAGTGATGTAGATGTCCTTCCTGAGGTCACTGCTACCTAAATCCTAGTGAGAAACAAAGGTTGGTTATTTTAGAATTCTTATTCCGTGCAGCCACACTCAAAAGCTTTGTGTGGTCTCTCACAAGCAAGGATGAAGATGCACATAGATATCGGCCCTGGAATGCCTGAGGCAGCAGGACACTGTTCAAATCCAGGTATAAATACAGCACTGCTGCTGATGAGCCCATGGAAAACATTTAGGAATTAAGACCATCATCAGACCATTGCTGATCAAATCTCTTATTCGTTCATTAAGCCCTTGAGAAGCGTGCACTAGACAGCCAGCACCGTGCCTGGCCCAGCCAGCCACCACCAGGCTTTTGCAAGCGTCTCCCAGAGGCAGCAGTACTCTAACAGGTGTTTCCAACAGAGTAAAACACACAGTAAGGGAAGCAAAGTCCACTGGGATTGAAGTCAAGCAGAACTCCAGCTATTGCGATCTGTGAGCTATTTAAAACGTTTAAGCAGAGCCACGGCTCTATCTTTCAACCACTTAATTCTGCTAAGCAATAAAGAGAGGATGCACTTACCACAAACAGAGAGCAGTGTCGGTCCGGTTTATCCGGGGCCTTAGGAAGCCCATTTCTATTCAGTCTCAAGAAAAATCTCTCACTACAAGGGAAAGACAGTTGAATACTTAGGAAATCATTCCATATTTATCTTTCTCTAACTGTTCTCGAAAGCTCAACACCAAAGAGCACTGAAGACAGCAAACATTTGCTCCATTTCTGACAGAACTGGGAAAGCAGGAACTGTACACAGGCATACACGAAAAATTAGCCTTCCCATCCAGAGGATGTTTCCCCGACAGTTATCACTGCTATTGTTCTGAACGGTAGAAAACAACGCATGGCGTGAGACAGTCCAGTCCAGTCCTCCCTGTGTTTACAGCTAAGCTGTTTCAATGATTTACATCATATTGCTTAATTTAAATTAATAAATGCTTTTGTAGTTCATGGTCTTCTATGTTTCTTCAAAACACAGATAGATGCTTCAATTCATGAAGCTTGAATTTACTTTGATCTACAAGTAGACAGAGCCTATATCGGATAATACAGTGTCACCCAGGTTTAGAGCAAACACAAATGACTCACTCTGTCACTCAGCCAGTTATTTAAGACCATAAATGTTTGAGGATACTGTATATATTAAAGGTAATGTAGGACAGATTTATTTATGTTCAAAAATTAAAATGATTACCTACCCAAGAAATATTAATACATCCACTATCTCTAGCTTTCAATCCCCCACTAAGTTTCAAAATCTGATGGAAGAATCAAATAACTGGCTGCCCCAGGCAGGGAACCCAAAACCAATATCCACGAATGTGAAATGATCACATGATTGTGACCTTGGCTACTGCAGGTTCAGCTCAGTGAAGAGGGCGGCACACGGGGTGCTAAACATCGGCGTATAACCTACCGGCTTACACATTACATTCATCTCCATATCCTTGCCTTAAATAATGACTCTACCACTCAAATGCTACAAGGGGGACAATGAGAGCCAGAAACAGACCTCTAATGGAGGACATGGGCTTCAATTTACAACACCTTGGCAACACTTCTATTCTCTTTTGCGATGGATGGATACGTTTAACAGATTCAACTGCCTGGCTAACCTCCCCGTTTTCATATATTATGCCTATTCTTGACCTCTCGTATGAGACAGGGCAACCAATACACATTTATATGGGGCCATGCTCATTTCTCTTAGCTAAGCGTCTTCTACAGAGTAGGTGGCCGACATAGAGTGAAGGGGGAGAAGATAAATTGCTGTGAAGTTCTTCAACTGAAATAACAATGGCCATGTGAGTCTGAAATGCAGGCTGGGAGGAACAAATACAACTGGGGATGCGAAGTGAAAAAGTCTCGTCCATTGCTCATCATATATATGCATAGACATATATGCATATTTTTCTGTACACGATCAAAGAACTCACGTGACTAAGAGCTGAAAATCATCTCTCCTCATTTGAAAGTTTTACAGTTAAATTATTTTTCTATTCTACATAAATATTGGGCAAATATTTCACTAATATGGAAAATATAGACAGCCGTGGTCATGAGCACTTGTGAGGCTGAGGCCAGAGCATTTCCCTGAGTTTGAGGCCAGCCTGGGATACAGGACAGCCAGGACTACATAAGAAGTCCCTGTCTTGAAATCCAGAATGAAAAGGGCACTGTCATCTGTGTCTCTGGGATCATCGTGTGGCACTGGCTGTCACACCTGACCCCCATCTGTGTCTCTGGGATCATCACGTGGCACTGGCTGTCACACCTGACCCCCATCTGTGTCTCTGGGATCATCACGTGGCACTGGCTGTCACACCTGACCCCCATCTGTGTCTCTGGGATCATCACGTGGCACTGGCTGTCACACCTGACCCCCATCTGTGTCTCTGGGATCATCACGTGGCACTGGCTGTCACACCTGACCCCCATCTGTGTCTCTGGGATCATCACGTGGCACTGGCTGTCACACCTGACCCCCATCTGTGTCTCTGGGATCATCACGTGGCACTGGCTGTCACACCTGACCCCCATCTGTGTCTCTGGGATCATCACGTGGCACTGGCTGTCACACCTGACCCCAAGGCGTCAGACTAACTTTTACTACACCTTCTGTGCCCATGGGGACGAAGGAAACACTAATGTTGATTCAGCAGGCTACAAAGCAGTGCCTAGTTGAAATTTGTTTCCTGACAAGTTTGTTTTTCTCAAAAATATGACTCGGGATATAAATTCTAGTGAACAAAGATAAAACTCCCCAAAGATTTAAGATTGTTATTTTATTTAGTGAAAACTGCTAAGGTTTAAGCAGGCTCAAGGTTTAAACAGTTGTGATGCCTAGCTTCTTATTGATCCATCACTAATATGCAGGTGCTAGTTATACCTTAGCATGCAACACAAGCAGTGCGTGCCCCTGATCTGCATCGTGGACAGTGTGCCATGCCACACTGTGAATGGGCTTCGGTGTGAAGCTCCTTCTATCATCACTGAAACACTCTGAAAGTTTCAAACTAGATTATGATTTAGCCATAGATGATGAAAACTATGCACAGCAATAAAACTAACATGCAAAAAAACTATCAGACATTTTATGTATTAAAACCCCAACTTTAATACTGTTACAGAAATTATTCATTGTCTATAAGTCTCATTGGTGTTTGGATTTATCTAATTTTATGTGTCTTCTGAAGAATTCTGTTTGAGAAAGAGATCCTTTTTGCTCTGTCTCTCCTTTAATTTGACTTGTCTAGACAGAATCCTGATTATTCAAGTATTATACTATATCATATCCTGTCCCAGGAAGAACATCAATACATACTAAGCCAGCAAAGCATCCTTCAGCTGAAGCATGCCTTGGAGGGGAGGATAAAAATAGGTTGAAAGTGGGTCCTACGGAGCAAGAAGTCGTTTGCAAGTTGTTAGAAACCAGACAGAAAATCTCCACGTCCAACAACACCAGTCTATTCATTTGGGGGCATGGGACTGGTCCACAAAGTCAGTTTCCTTTCAGTTCTAGTTGATAGCACGACTACTTATCCAGCAAGTAGTTTTAGGAAAGCAATGCACATCAGAATCTCTGAGCTATAACTCCCTACTCTCACATTTGGAGAACATCATCATAGCGTATGTTTCCCGAGCCAGGAGAGAAAGCAAACAAGTCCAAGCTAGCTCACTTTAGCACATCTGGTGGCCTCGGGACAGTGACATGTGAGGGCTAATGGCCACACACAAACGTGTTTCTGATGCTCTGTTGCAGGCTCGCCTCTACTGCAGTCCTCTGGTCAGAGTGAGAGAGAAGTACTTGATATTTTATAAACTTACAAGTGTCTTATTACAAGATGTGTAAGCCCCACTGGGTGTTTCTATTCCTCTCTGCAGCAGAGGTTTGTACGCTCTGCAGCTAGGATGTCCTTTGTAATTAGCAGCACTGTACCTCCTCAGCCTCTACCAAGGACTTGGCAGCCCTTGACTAGACTAAACAATCTTTTAAGGCAAAACAAAACTAGAAACAAAGAATTTCAGATATCTGGAAAGCTTTAAAGCCCTCTCAGCGTTCCCTTTCCCCATGCGTCCTGAAAAGTCCGTTTCCAGTAGGAAAACAGGCAGGGTTTCCCAGCAACACCTCAACAATGGTGCCCCGTGAGCTGCTGTTAAGTCACCTAATTGGCAGAAGGTAGCTCTGAATTCTAAGTCATTTCACCTTCCCTTCTCCCCATGGACATATTACATCTTTATTACATGAATTAGGATAAATAAAATGCACTGTGGTACAATATTTAAGATGTAAATATAATATTAAAAAATCCAGTAACAAGAAAACCTATGGTGACATGATGTTTTCTAATGCTTTCTGCTTAAATATTAAACAAAATATTTTTGTCAGGAACACTGGGAAGTAAAGGTTGATATATTATCATTAGAGAACAAACATCATGACTCAAATTCCTTTTCTACTGCCATGGTCTCCTAGAGGAAGAACTTCACTACTGGGGAAGTTTAGAGCCACCTGAATTCTATATGTGAGCCATTATAAATCTCAACTATAAATTCTATTGACTAATTCTTTCTTTGGAAATAAAGAACAAATCATAATTATTATTTATAACCTACCTTCATCTAACAATGTTATGAGGGGAAAAACACAATGAAAGAAGAATATAAATGAGCACCCGTGGCAAGGTGCCTGGGCAAATGTAATGAAGGAGGCTGTGGACTCCACGCCAGACTCTATAATTTAGGCTTTACAGAGATCTCATTTAATTCCCACACTGCCCTACTGGGAAGGAACTATTATCATCTCTGTCTGATGCATGAGAGAGCTGGGGCTTGAGATATCAGACAAGTTGCCTAAAAGTACATGGGTAGTCAAGGATGGGGCCATCTAATCAACATCCAGAATCTGACTGGAGAGTCTTGGCTCATACCCACAGTGGTACCCTGTCTTTGACAGAACAGAGAAATTCAGAAATGACAAAGACGAGTAAGACTATGTTACAAGAAAGAAGCTAAGAAAAGGTTTAAAATGTTTATTTCAAAAGGTTTAAATAAAATTTAAAAATACTTGAAATGAATGAAACTAAAAAACAATTAATAACCTGTGTTTATGGAGGCTACGTCTACCATTGCCTGCTCAGGCCAGCTGCTGAACTATGAGGTCCTAATGAGGCCTCTACAAATGAAAAGTACATTCCAACAGTCTGGTTTAGTAGACGTCTTCCTACAGTGACACAGAATGCCAGGAGAAGCACCTTAAGGACTTGAAGTGACTAGGTCACCTTCTCAGGTCCTCCACCCTTTGCCTCAGTCACTCTGAACCAGGAACCGTTGGTTACAAAGTCTGTGTGGGTGGTCCCGAGGGCCACCAGGCCAGACCCGAGAAAGTCCTTTGGAGAAACTGCATTGAGTGGCCCTGGAGTAGGATAACTCCTATATGAAATGTCCCATTCAAAGAGCAAGGCAATCAAAGAATCTAATGACCCAAGTCAGAAATTTTGATATTTTTATATGACATATTATTATATATTTCAAAGAGATTTATATTTTATAGAAAGATTTTATATTCTCCAGCATGGACTCGTGTTATCACTCTAAGGCTCCTCTCACATAAGAATGGAACTGCTCTGAGGATGGAGAGCTTGCGAAAGTCACACTCCACGGACTTTATTCATAATAAGGGGAGTGATTAATATCTGGGGCTGAACCAAGTGTTGCAAAGGATTCTGATGTGAATCAACCTCTAAAAAATTACGAAGAACACTTCAAAACAGTGCTGGGTAAGTCAAACCACCTGAAACTTATTTACAGCCTCCACAGTTAGCAATAGTAAAATGGAAGGGACATTTTAAGGGCATGTCTTTATAAGCCAATCGGAAAACTAAAGGAAGTGCTCTAAACTTTTATAGTCATGCAAACCAACTACAGCAAAAACCAAACCAACATTCAACATAGCATCTTAGAAAATGCAAAGCTACTAGCCTTAGGTTTCGCTATGTTGTGCTATGGTAACAGTTAACACCTATTCGAAATTCCAGAAGCTGAGGGAGAAACGGCAGGAGCACCGAGAAGGCAGTGGTATAGCTCAACAGCATGGACCTTAAAGCCTCCATCTAGAGAGCAATGGAAGGCAAGTGTCAAGGGCTCTTAATGGTTTCCCCTACTCCTTCTCAAATGCTTTTTCACTAACAGGGAAAAATGCTGCCAATGATATTTTATAAGAGATTAGACCCCCAAAATATCTCAGAATGCTACCCTAAATATTCCAACCTGGCATAAGGTTGTGGTAATGAAGAAAGAGAGTTAAGAAGCAGGAAATACAGAAATCTCTGCCCTTCCTCAATCTGTCTGAAAGCAGGACACCGACTTATCAAGAC
This sequence comes from Microtus oregoni, assembly GCF_018167655.1. Lineage (NCBI taxonomy): Eukaryota > Metazoa > Chordata > Mammalia > Rodentia > Cricetidae > Microtus > Microtus oregoni. The sequence goes on from NW_024543068.1 coordinate 49,559,342, forward strand.
CAAAGGTACCAGCCTCCTCTTCCACCTGGGAGAACAGTGTTGCCCAACAAAGACCACAGCAGGCCTCTGGGGGCCTGGAGATGGCAGCAGATGTGCTACGCATAGCACTTTTATGAATCACCCTTGGCCATTTATTTGCCTTCCCACAAATTGTTGACCCTTAGAAACTCAATATCTTCCCTTGTTTAGTCACTTCTCTTAAAATGCAGCTTGTTTTGAAGATGCTGTGTAGGCTGGAATTCAAACCACCTCTGAGAATTACTCATTCCCTGGCTACCACCCATGTGTAGATTAAATATTCATCATCGTTATCATCAACATCACCATCATCACCATCATCATAGTTTTGAGACATTCTGTTGCCAGCCTGTCTTAGAACCATGCAACCCAAGCTGGCCTCATCCTCATGATTCTCCTGCTTCTTTCTGCTTCCAAGAGCCTGGGTTAAAGGTCTGTGCCAACCCATCCAGTGTCCCTTCTTCCCTTAGTTAATCTCATCTGTAACAAAAGGCTGAGGAAAAAATCACCCCCTTCCACCCCAAGGCCAAGCAGAGAGCTATAACTGTATCCTTTGCTTCAACCGGTTACAAGGAACACTTGAAATGGAAAAGTTTCAAGAGCATCACGACAGGCTGAGTTAATGCTGCTGTCCCAGGTCACTGTGAAAAGTGAACAGGAGGTGTGGAAACATCCCTAAGATACTTTCTGGACCTTGAGATGTGATTCTCCTGGGTACATGAATGATGGAGAGCCCCTCCTCTGGTGTGGTACTACTTTCTCCTCTAATTAATGCTCAATTCATAACCAGGAGATCCTGATTTATTTTGATGGATGTTCAAAAGCATTTTTCCATGACTAACTAGTTACATTAAAGAGCCTTTTTAGTTCCCAAAAGCTCAGGTCTTAACACATCTCTATTGCTGTCTGTCTTTTATGGCTTTCTTAACTGGCTACAAACAGGCCACAATGCCCTGCAATCCCATGGTCAAAGACTTTCTCCTTTTCCTCCCCAAGCACTGATAGGACTTCCCTTTGCAAGTCTTACAGAGAAGATCATTAGTGTGCTAATTTTAATGCTATAGTAGCATTATAACCATGATATCTTTGAATTAAAAAGAAATGGAAAAGGAAACCATAGATAGGCTGTGCACAACACAATCCTTTACCTAAGACAGCAGCAGACTTGTTAACAGGTCAGGCTAGGTTCACCGAGTACATACCAGCTATGGAGAGACTGACCATACAATCTGAGGCTCTGTCTGGTAAAGGATCCAGCTCAATGTTACATAAGAAGATACATTTTTAAAGTATAGCTAAGATTACTACAATTTTCACTATCAAAATAAGTCAATTTAAGCTCTGTGTAAAATTCTTAGATAAACATTGTTAATCTAAGAATTAGGAAAATATGTATCAAGGATACTCTGAAAAAGGACTTCAACATTTTAACAAATAACCCCAGATTTGTCAAATGGGATTATGCAACATTAAGAGTCTGTATAGCAAAAAAGCAAACATGCCTACAGAATGAGGGGGAAATCTTTGCCAATTACACATCAATCAGGGGACTAATATTCAGAGTGCATAAAGAACTATATGCTGCCAACCCCCAAATTATCCAATCATTGATGGGGCTCACAAACTGAACAGACTGTTTCTCGAATGAAATCTTTGTAAACACCTTTAGCCATCAGTGAAATGTCTACTGAAATTAGTTTACAATTCTATTTCCTGAACAGTCAGAAGAGCCCATTAAGAAATGGTGACGCACGCCTTTAATCCCAGCACTCGGGAGGCAGAGGCAGGCAGATCTCTGTGAGTTCGAGACCAGCCTGGTCTACAAGAGCGTTCCAGGACAGCCAGGACTACTACACAGAGAAACCTTGTCTCAAAAAAAACCAAAGAAAGAAAGGAAAGAAGGAAGGAAGGAAGGAAGGAAGGAAGGAAGGAAAAGAAATCAGTGGCAAGCGATGTTAGCAAGGATGCAGGGCAAGAGGAGGAGTCACAACACACGGACAGTAGGAATGGAAATGGGTGGACCCACTATGGAAATCAGTATAAAGGCTTTTCAGAAAATTAAAAATACAACTGTCATGGTCCAGCCACACCACTCCTGTGTCGAGACACAGAGGACTCGAAGCCAGGGACACTGCAGATCCGTGCTTATTTTCTGAGCTAGTCACAATAGTAAAGCAACAGAACCAGCCTAAATGTAAACCAACAGAAGAATTACTATAGATCACTATATTAAAAAGAAGAATAACAAAGGCCCAGAGACAAATACCACATTTCATCTCATTTGAAGGTTTGACATCTACGTGTGTATAGAAACATGTCCAAGAGTGCGTGTCTCTCTCTATGTAGACTAAAAAATAGAAACTGAAAAGAGGGGAAGAGAATCATGGCACACTGTGAAATGAAAGCAGAACGGGGTACCACTTGGGGAGGGAAGTGCGACCAGCAAGAAACGGACGGGAGGTGAGCGATGACGAGGGCGTCAAGGGAGGAGGATGGATTAGATAAAGTCTAATCACACCTGTCTGCAATGCCCTCTAGCCCTGTTATTTAGGATTCTGACTAAGAATGAGTGGGAGGGAGGTGCTTGCTTTAGCCTTTCTCCAGAGAACAAGCCCTCAGCAGAGGAAGCAGAAGGAGACTCCGGCTAGGGCGACAGTCAAGAAAAACAAGGTCAGGAAGTATGACAATCTGCGTGAAGGAAGAGTGTCTCGGGCCCATTCTTTCTGGAATGCGCTGAATTTGATCACGGTAAAAACTGTACCCTTCCCATTCTTCGAGGGAGAAGTCAATGTGACCTATTTACAGTAGTTATTCTGAGTCCGCGAAATCCTGCCCTCCTTGTTAGGAGCCCGTGTTTAATAAGGAATGTTGAAAACAAGCAACCAAAGCTCTTCCTAAGCACTTTGTGGTGAAGTAGGCATTTAAAAAAAATCAATAAATAAAGGTTAAGAAGCCGCAAATGAAAACAGAATGATTAAATGAAAACCCATGTAATTCAAGCCCCTTTAGACCATAAATAAATCTTTCATGTATTTTGTTTTTAATCCCAAAAGGATGTTCTGAAGGCTGTTTTTAATTGTTGATTTTCATTTTATTTTATGACTATTAAATCCAGGACATGAACGGTGGCACATGGTTATGATCCCAGTACTCTGCAGGCACGGGCGACACAAGCAGGAAGATCACTATTATCCCAGTACTCTGCAGGCACGGGCGACACAAGCAGGAAGATCACTATTATCCCAGTACTCTGCAGGCACGGGCGACACAAGCAGGAAGATCACTATTATCCCAGTACTCTGCAGGCACGGGCGACACAAGCAGGAAGATCACTATTATCCCAGTACTCTGCAGGCACGGGCGACACAAGCAGGAAGATCACTAAGAGTTCAAGGCCAGCCGGGTCTACTTAGCAAGTTCCAGGCTAGCGAGGACGACATAGTGAGACAATCTCAAAAAAAGAAAAACAAAACAAAAAACAACAAAATGCATAGTGACTAACATACTTTTATATATGACGCTACAAAAGGAAGGATTCAGAAACTGTCTTTAATTTTCTCAACATTTGTAATCTAAGTAGAAGACAAGATTTGGGAGGTCATGGTCTTTATACACCTTTCCCTAGATGAGCATTTGGCCTTAAGGGGGAAGCTACTTGCTGGCTGACTAAATGCACGAATGAGCAACCTTTAATAATTGCACAGCGACGGTGTGACACGCACAAGCCTAACTGGCAGAAAGCAGACACACCCTGCTTGGCTTTCAATCCCAAACTTCCAAATGCTTCGGGAGGAATGCCAGGCATTTATCTGAGGATTTCTGTGTGCTTTTTAGCACGACAGGGTTTGCAAACGATGGCTCCCGGGAGACGGGTCTGAGAGCACAGCCCTGATTAGCTCAGTGTAACATGAAACAGCTCTTAGGGATGCACTCAACACTTTGACTCTCTTAGTAAGGAGCACATCCCCCCTGGAGGCGAAGGAGGATGGCCAAGATGAAGGTACCAATGGCATGATCTTTTAATGCCTTGCAGCCATGGCGAGGCGAGACTTAAAAGCGTCCTTTAACTGCATCACCCCGCCCCCCACAGACACACACCCTGGGTAAGCATCACCCCCTTCCCCTCCACAGACACACACCCTGGGTAAGCAAGCTGCCAGGTCCTGAGAACATCAAGATGATGAGAGGGTACAGCCCCCGCATTAATAATTCCTTGGTCAATGCCAAATCCTCCTGCCACATAACCAGCACCGAATGCTAAAGGAGCCCTTGTGAAGTGGGTACTATATGTGACAATGGCTCATCCCTCAGAGAACGCGTGAAAACTAAATTATTTCCCTAAAAGAAGCAACTGGGGAGAACATGAAGAAAGACAGAGATGATCCTAATACTAGTCGGGGAGGGCTCACTAATCTGTTCTGACAAAAAGCACAGGGACATGGGCAAGAGGGTCTTCTGGTCACCTCGTAAAATCCTGCTCGACTTAAGAAAGGTGAGTCGTCTGCCAGAGTGCTTAGAACCAAAGAAAAGGAAAAGGCAAATCAAGTCCGGGACCTCTGTGAGCTTCTGGCTTTCTGAAACACTAGTATTTCTAGTCATTTCCTGATGTTAAATAATCACTATTGTATTTATATCATAAAATGCTATAGAGGAGAGTGGCTCAGCTATACCCTGTGTGCTCTCCATCTGAATAAAGCAGCATTACCTCACTCACCTTCTTGTATTTGAGTCTCCCCCAGCAGCTTCCTGAGAACTGCTGCCAATAAAGGCCACCAGAAGTGTAGAGCCATCATTATCATTTTTTAATGTGTCACACCAGAGTGAATAAATGAGGACCAACACACAGATTCGGGGAACTCAGAGGTGAGAAGAATCCCAGTTCCCAGGCACCTGCTGAAACGATCAGATGGCGGAGAAAAGGGGAGAGGGAAGCAGGTGTGTTGCAACACGAGGCCCCAGCAAGGTCCCGTGGGTCGCTGCTGGACAGACACCCATGGCAAATCTGTGCCAACATGTCTAGACACAGTAGGAAACGCCCTGGGCCCCATGGGATGGCTGATACCACCACAGTTCAAGAAGGGTCACTAAATGCCCCTACTAGTTTTGCTCTATGCACGGTGTCCCTTGCTAGCCTGGCTGGGCACTTTTCCCTGCACCATTTCCTTTCTTTGGAAACCTTGTCATATGTCATCAGGAACATAGACCTAGGCCTACAATCTATCAGAGTCAAAACACTAAGTGTTCCTAATTTATGTAAAGACGGAGATGTTGAATGTGTATCAGACCATGCTAGGCTTCAAAGGATGTGTCAAACAAGACAGGCTAGTGCAGGGTCCAGGGAATTAACATCCTTAAAGACTCTACTAACCTTATTATATACTACCATCCAAATGAAGTAGTATCATTTTCTCTTAGCCTGAGCTTAGATAAGCTTTTACATGTCAGCCTCTGAAATAAATTATTGGAAGCTATGAAAGCAATTTCTTACTCTCTCCACCTGGACCCAAGACCCCGAGGTTTCTTATACCTGTCCTCACTGTGGTGTTTCAGGATGCAACCCCACCTGGGGCTTCTGATTGCCCTTTCTTGAGCAGTCCTGGCTAAAGTAATACGGGCTCCATACTCCCCATTTACTTGCCGGTCTCTCTAAACTTTAAAAAACTGCAATGTCATAAGTAAAACAGCACCAATTTCTTGAAATGTGTGATTTCCCCAAGAAAGCAGGGGCAGCTGCCACACAATTCTAGCTAGGATAATGTACACTTCCTCTTTATGCTCAGAAATCCTTGTCATCATAGCCAGGGCCCACTGAATAACTGCAGGGTACCAAGCAGCATCCTATGAGTTTAACATTCAAGAAAGCCCACTCACAAAGCACCACTATCCTCACGAAGTCCCAGTTTACAGCTAGAAGAGATGTGAAATTACATGCCCAGGCCGATGGAGCAACGCCAGGATTTCCACCCACATCATCCAACCTCAGAGTCTGGCCACTTAACCACAATGAAAGGGTGTACAAGACACAGGTGATACCTATCTCCCAGACAGAGAGAAATTCATAGCCATTTTGCAGATCAGTGTGAATCCAGACTTTTCAAAGGCCTGAGCCTTACCAAGATCAATTGTATTCAGTACGTCCTCTCCCTTAAATGACAGAATTGAAATGAATAAAGTATAATTGTAGGCAAAAGAAAGCATCCATGGAAACGAAACCTTTCAAGGAAACTGAGTTTAACTGCACGATAGTAGAAAAAATATCTAACTTCAGAAAAGTATGTGAAAAAGGAATCAGCAGAAAGTAAACTTCATCAATGCAACTACTAGAATTAAGCACACCCTGCTGTTAAATTCTCAGCTAATAGCCCATGCCAGTGGCTGGTCTGTATGAGCAGCCTTCAGTAGCTAGGGACCAACTGTTGGGACTCGGGCCTTGTTAAATACATTCTCTGATGAGACCAAAGTAAAGGAACAAATTATTCCAAAGACAAAATCCCAATGTTAATTAATGAAGGCTTAGAATACAGTAGTAAACAAAACAACGGAAGTTTTGAGTCAACGACTAAACTATGTCAAGTTCACTGGCCAGGATTATTTCCATACTGATGCAGATGAAGCAGCATGTATGAAGGGAAGGGAGGCATTAATGTACAGTCGCATGGCCTATGCAAATTACCACACTATGACTCTTGGGATTCCATGCGGTGCAAGAGCCGATCTTAAGTGCCAGTTAAAGGAGACCCTGTGGCATGTACTGCCGTTCCCTCTCTGTAAACGATTACAAGTCCTATGCCTACTCCTAAGGCTCACATAGCTCCCATCCACACCCTCTGTTCTTCCCTTCTCAGGGCTAATCTCCCATCTGCACACTCAAGTCTGATTCCTGATGCCCGTCTCCCAAGGGGCCTGGAGACATCAGTGATTTCCCTTTTCCCTCTGTGTTCTCTTCGTCATTCCTGGATCCTTCCTGCCCAGGCATTACAAGCTCAAGCTTCTACCATTCAAGGTCTTAAAAGAATGAGCCCTACACGGACCCCTCACCACTCAATGGCAAGTAAAAATCGGCTGGGGAGGAAGATAGCACACTATGAATATTACATATATAGGTGTGCAGACATGAGTGTGGGGTAGAGATGGAAAATACTGATTCCTATACAGCCTACCCTGTTAGAGTACCAGCTTCACTTGACTTGGTCAAGGACTGTAGGCTGCATCATCCTCAAACAAGGGAATATTTGTAGTATATTTCTCATAGGGTGGTCAAGAGCTAAGTCAGGAAATATTTAAAAAAGAACTTATAACAGTGTTGGGCATATAAAAGCATTATATATGTGTTTGCCACATGCATTTGACAAAATAAGGTACCAAACATGCTGACAGCAGACTCCCTTCTTGCCTTCCCCAGCCATACCTTGCAGAACGCAGATATCAAACTTCCAGCCATACAAATGCTCTCTAAAAATATCTTGATTATGTGAAATAATGTGGCAAACCTATTTTTTAAAAACAGATAATTATCATTCATAGAAAGAAGTTGCATGAAGGTTGCATTGGCCTTAAATGAACACTAGTCTGTAATTTCCAGTGCTCACTAGGTTCTGTGGACTGGTGTTGCTATCCATGCAAACTGGAGTGAAGAGGTGTGATGTAGGCATGTGCCAGCCAGATGCTGTCGGAACATGCCTGCATCCTTCCTGGAGTTTATAGGAAGGAGGGTCCATCACATGATCAGAGGCCCAATCTTCTCAGCAATCTTCAGGCAGATTCAACAACTGCTTAAAAACCAAAATCCAGATTTTGCAAACAAATCTGCAGTCAAATGAAGACTCTGGGACACATAAAATCATCTGCCTTCGCTGGTACTCGGGAGCTGTTACACACGTCACAATGCTCAATGAACAAGAAAGGGGATATCACATGCTGGATCCCTTCATCCTGGATATCTATGAGGATAGAATCCGAGTGTTTGGTCCCTGGCAGGGATTAGCAGCTGACACGACTTCCCCTTCCTTAGGGGATCCTGAGAAGGACTGGTGAGAGCACTTGCTGCACAAACTTGGTGGACCCGAGTGTGACCCATGGACGGCATGAAAGGTGGAAGGATGTGGTGGGATATTTTTACACTGGGTGAAGGTGTGTTGCTGTGATGGGTGTAATAAAAAGCCGAGCAGCCAATAGCTAGGCAAGAGGTATAGGCGAGACTTCCGGGCAGAGAGAGCGAGTATTCTAAGAAGAAAGGAGGAATCACTGGCTAGACAAGGAGGAAGCAGAATGGGCAGTGTGGAGATAGGTTAACACCACCTGGCAGAGTGTGGATTAGTATAAATGGGTTAATTTAAGTTATAAGAGCTAGTTGTGGAAAAGCCTAAACCGAAGGCCAAGTTTTCATAATTACTAAGTTCCTGTGCTGTTATTTGCAGGCTGGTGGTCCCAACAAGAAAGAACTACTACAGGAGACAGTTAATTTCACAAAGGTGTCCTCTGACTTACATGTGTGTGTCATGACATAAGCACAGCCCCCACACATCATGCAGAAACATATACAACAACAAATTCTTTGCTCTGGCTGAGAGCTCAGTAGAAAACTCACTGCTAAGCTCAAAAATCCGAGTCTCTTCCAGGGACTCACATGGCGCAAGCGGAGAATGGAAGGAGAGGCAAGACTCAGCAAGCTGTTTTCTGACTGCCCAGGTGCCATAGCATGCTCCATGAATAAACAAACGGAACAATGTTTTGAAAGGCTCCTCTGAAGGGGTTCGACTTCAGAAACCGCTTTCTGCAGCACAGATGACGTTGGGGGCCCAATGCTAGTTTCACTGGTATCGGTGATGACATTCAAATGCCACGTGCAATTACGCTGGTTGTTTCTGCTAACTTGACATGAACTAGAGTCACCCGGGAACGCTCAGCTGAGGACCTGTCTCCATCAGACTGGCCCGTGGGCAAGTCTCTAGGACATTTTCTTACTGGCTAACTGATGTAGAAGGCTGTGCTGTAGAAGCCTGTGATGGACTGTGCTGTACCTACACGGGTGAACAAGATGGAGGAAAGCAAGCCAGTAAGCAACTGGTCTCTGCTCCAGTTCCTGCCACCAGGTTCCTGTTTGAACCCTTGCTTTGGCTCTCTTTGATGACGGACTGTAATCTCTAAGCCAAAGAATTCCAAAGAATTGCTTTGGTCATACTGTTTATCAGAGCGACAGAAACAAAACTCGGGTTTTTGCCATGCCCTAAAAGCGTAGGTTCCTTCTGCAGTTCTGTCTTCTGAGACAGTGCAATGACAGCAGGAAGAAAGCGAGAACTGTTAAGAGTTCCTAGACCAAGGAAAGACCCAAGGCAAGAGGTCACAGTGGTTAAGGCCAGGTTGAAGATGCCTGTATGTGGCTTGTCTTCAGGAGGGGACATATGGCTCTGCGTTACTGGCCGTTTGACCCCATTCCTAACTGTGCTGCCTGTGTAAGCCTCAGAAATGTAGATAAACTAAACTCAACATTGTTCAAATGCCTCATCTTGGAAAGATGTGAGATACATGTGGCCCAGGCAGGAGGCCAAGAAGGGAGACATTCACACTGGATTCTTCCTGGGATGATCACAAAAATTTGGGAGTTGGGGAATGGGGGCTGGAAGAGTGCAGGTAAACCCAGTAGCCCAGGAAGAAGACCCCTTCTAACCTAAACTGGAAACCCGAATTTCACTGTTTGGGGAATCCTAAGCACAGGTTATTTTCCTAAGTTCACCAAGTGAACACAGTACATTAAGGGCTTGCTGAGTGTGCACACCTGAATGGTCAGCTTTAGAAAATCTGAAAATATTTTCAACAACACAAACTCAGAAATTTGACTCAGTATTATTTCAATGATATTAATATTACAAATTATTAGTATGTCCTTATATTATGATAAATATAGCAATATAATGGCATTATGCTGATAATGTTCATTGTTAATTATATAGAGAATTTTATATCAGCTAACACTCTACTAATCCTAATATTAAGAAATTAGTGAGATGTTATGTGAACTCAACAGCAACATTTGTGGAAAAAAATAGGAATTTATTCCTCAGTTTAATCGAGGCAAGCAGAAGAGTTCTCCCTTCATGCTTTCTACTGCTTGTTAAAAATATAAATGAGAGTATATTATATACTCAACATTTTCAGGATTTTATAAAACTATGGGTAAACGACAAACATTTCAACATTAAAGCAGGTGTTGAGCCAGGTATGGTGGCACAGGCTTTTGACAGAGGTTTCTGTCCTGCCTGGTCCCGCATCCGTTCAGTCCCAAAGAAATACACAGAGGTCTACATTAATTATAAACTGATTGGCCTATTATCTCAGGCTTCTTATTAACTCTTATAACTTATATTCGCCCATAATTCTTGTCTGTGTTTGCCATGTGGCTTGGTACCTTTTTGGGCAAGGCAGTTACATCTTGCTTCCTCTTTGTCTAAATGACAACTGCAGACTGACTCTTTCCTCTTTCCAGAATTCTCCTGTTCCCCACCTATACTTCCTACCTGGCTACTGGCCAATCAGTGTTTTATTAAAAATAATACAAGTGACAGGTTTAAAGACCATTGACAGCACCAGGCCTTTAAGAAGCAGATCCAGGCATATCTCCGTGAGTTCAAGGGCAGCCTGGTCTAGTGAGTTCTAGAGTAGCCAAGGCTACTGGTCTCTGAAAGATAAAAATAAAAAAGAAAGAAAAGCAGGCGTTGTCTTTAATAATCATATTTAAGTGCAGGGCTAAAATGGGCCAGGTATCGAGCCGTCTTCTTCTCTTTGAGAACTTGTTCGTGAGTTGAAAGGTATAGGACACGGATTCATGTCCTCCACCTGCTTCAGGCTGACCCGGAAAGGGTATTATCATCACTGCTTCCACACTTCATAAATTCTAGCCTTACTTCACAGAAACACCACCTTCCACACTATAAACATGGTCTACTAGCAAGAAATAAAAGTCACACTTACCGGTACATTAAAACTAATTCATAAGTTACCCATCATGTTTATGCTTACAAATGCATTAAAAATGAACTTCCCTTGTATTTCCTAGGAAAGGAGAGAAATACTCCTAGATTATGTTGTGTTTATGAATTAATATGTGTGTCTCAGAATTACTAAAGATTCTTGGTATTTATCTTAATAAGTACTTTAAAAGCGTTGTACAAATGGATCTTTATGTGTGATGCAAATAATTTCATCTTAATTCATAATTTAAATGTGAAATTTTTAATTGAAAGCAAAGTGCTTCATGCTTCAATTCAAAATAAATATAGTTCACATAAAACCCTTTGATCGGGTTTGAACACAAACATAATATCTACTCCAAGTCTTTTTGTAAACATTAAAAAGAGATATCAGCCAGCTATAGGGAGTCCCTTAGCATGCACAAGGCCTGGGATTTGATTCCTCTCACCACAGAAGAACCAGACATATAATGAAAAGCTAGCTATGGAAAGAATACAAGGGAAGGAGCAGAGCCCTGAGAATGAGAAACGAGCACAAACTTGGTCCTGCGTCAGGGCTCTGATCCTTCAGCGGGCGCGTCTGTAAGCCTGCAGGTTCTTTCTTGACATCATCAACCAGACACAGGAAGATCAATGTTACTATTTACTGACAAACTGAAAGATGAAATGTGCTGACTTCGATAAGTAAACATTATACTACAGAGAAATTTTATCTTCTTGGCATTATCAACACAAAGTAAGTAAAACAAAGATAGACTTAGTATCGAGATGGCCATCTTTCATTTAAACCCACTTAAGATTCTATAGGCATTCTGATTTCCTGGGAATTCTCAAACCTATCCAATTGTACCTAGAGGATAGGTAAATCAGAAACTCAGAGTTCAATAGATGAACTGCAGCTGGTATATAAAAACTGTATCCAAAACATGTCAACTGTAAACATCCATCAGGGTTACATCAAGAAACTCAAGTCTGGTGTCGGCGTGCCGTTACCTGATTGGGCGATTCTCTTTACTGTCAAAGAGCGAGAAGATGACCTCCAGCTCCTCTCCCAGGTTGGAGCACATGAGGCTCTTCATCTGGACAAAGAGGTGGTGACTGCTGGCCTGCACAGGGGTGTCTTTCTTCCGGTGTCGATGCTCCATCTGAATGATACACACAGGAGAAACAAGGTCAGAATAGAGTGGAGAAAGTCATGGCACAACCCTGTCGGTGTGATGGCGATGGAGATCGCAAAATTTCTTCCCATGCTAGATTCAGTATCTAATCTAATTTCAAATTTCCTTCTAGCATCTGTGCTGAGATGATCAAGGGCTCTTGCTTTAAGATTTCCTTTAAATTTTAATGTTAAGATGGTATCAACTATTGGCAGATTTATCTGGGAAGGAGGAATCTCAAAGGCTCTCTGTTGCTCCTCATCAGCTTTTGAGATATCATCTTACACCTGTCAGAATGGCTAAAGTCAAAAAAACCAAGGATAGCCTTTGCTGGAGAGGCTGTGGAGGAAGGGGTACCCTCATCCATTGCTGGTGGGAATGCAATCTTGTGCAACCACTGTGGAAGTCAGTGTTTAGGTTTCTCAGGAAATTTGGGATCAACCTACCCCTGGACCCAGCAATATCACTCTTGGGAATATACCCAAGAGATGCTCTATCATATGACAAAAGCATTTGTTCAACTATGTTCATAGCAGTATTATTTGTAGTAGCCAGAACCTGGAAACAACCTAGATGCCCTTCAATGGAAGAATGGATTAAGAAAGTATGGAATATATACACACTAGAGTACTAGTGTGTATATATTCGAGTACTTCTCGAATTTTGCATGCAAATGGATGGAAATAGAAAACACTATCCCGAGTGAGGTATCCCAGACCCAAAAAGAACCTTCATCTGGTGATGGATGGAGATAGAGACAGAGACCCACACTGGAGCACTGGACTGAGCTCCCAAGGTCCCAATGAGGAGCAGAAGGAGGGAGAACATGAGCAAAGAAGTCGGGACCACGAGGGGTGCACCCACCCACTGAGACAGTGGAGCTGATCTACTGGGAGCTCACCAAGGCCAGCTGGACTGTGACCAAAAAAGCATGGGATAAAACTGGACTCTCTGAACATGGCGAACAATGAGGGCTGATCAGACGCCAAGGACAATGGCACGGGGTTTTGATCCTACTTAATGTGCTGGCTTTGTTGGAGCCTAACCAGTTTGGATGTTCACCTTCCTAGATATGGACGGAGGGGGGAGGACCTAGGACTTACCACAGGGCAGGGAACCCTGACTGCTCTTTGGACTGGAGAGGGAGAAGGAAAGGAGTGGGGTGAGGGGGAGAAGGGTGGGAGGAGGGGGAGAAGGGTGGGAGGAGGGGGAGGGAAATGGGAGGCTGGGAGGAGGTGGAAACTTTTTTTTTTCTCCTTTTCTCAATAAAAAAAGAAAAAAAACTAACCAGTTGTCCTAGAGAACAGACAAGAGAGCTGGTCTGGTGGGGCAGTTTGCAATCCCAGCTGCCTGGGAGGAAGAGGTACAGCAATTTCAAGTTTAAGACCAACCTGCCTACAAAGGGAGTTCAAAGCCAGACTAGGCAACTTGATGAGATGCCCCCTTCCTCTCTGTCTCTCTCTCTCTCTCTCTCTCTCTCTCTCTCTCTCTCTCTCTCTCTCTGTGTGTGTGTGTGTGTGTGTGTGTGTAGGTAGGCATGTATGTATACGTGTTAAGGATGTTGCCCAGTCATAAAGCACTTGCTTAGCATAGCATATACAGACTTTAGGTTTAATATCCGAGGGAAAAATAAAACATTAAATATCCCCTTAATAAACAAACAAAGCCCTTCAGATTAAACTTATAGATCATTTGATAAATGGACACTGAAGAATATTTCTACGACTTCTCATTTCTCATACTGTAACACTATTTTAAAAATTATACTAAACTGCAAAGTTTTGGTAGTTTCTGAATGAGGCGGGAACAAATCTTACTGTGTAACTAAAGCAAGAAAGTGATGCTAACTTAATATGGGGCTACGGAGAGAGCTACAGAGAGATGGCCAAGAAGCCCATGAGGAAGCGGAAGTTAGGAAGGCACACCAGGCTGTTTTCTTCTTCTCTTGTCGTCACTATGGTAAGATGCTGTCAAACTTGTGAGGCTAAGCCTTGGAGGCTAAGACGTAAATACTTCCAGAAAAACAAAATCAGAGGGCAGTAAGAATACTATGGCAATGTATAAATTTGCACATGCTTCTAATTCTCTATTGCCAGTCTACTTTGCCCTTGGAGCTCTACGTGAGAAGCACGGATGCAGGAGAAGAGGGCCGGGAAAGGACCTGGAAATCCTTAGCTGTGGCAGAATGGGAGGTGGTGAAACAAGGAGGGTATGATCCCTTCAGCATCACAGACTGCCAGCTGTTCCCCATCTGAGACTCATGGGGCAGAAAGGGCTGATTTTAGCATCAGACATGGACCTGAGGGATGTGAACTCTATGGCAATGAACAGTTGTTCGTGGTGAAGGCACACAAACACATTTCCATATCATCTCCTTTCAAAGCTGGTGAACAGAGTTCCGCAATTACCAAATGGTTGGCCACCTTTCAGGGCAAAAGTCATTTTTACAATTTACAGGGGAAAGTGCAGTTGCATGGCATTATAAGAAAATTTATATACTTTTTTTTTTTAATTCTGAACTGTCTAAAAGCAAAAGACCACAAACAAGGAGCCTACTAAACAGAACTTCAGTCACGTCAGACATTGGCCATCTCTCCGTAAAAGTGAGGGAAGCAAAATTCTCCCATTTTCTGTGAGGTTTGCTCTCTTTTGTGCTTTCAAAATTCTTTTCACTGTGGCAAAAGACATATCACACGCTCATCAAACTAAGTCTCTTTAATTCAAGAGGAAGTCTTTCCCCCTTAGAAATCCTAACTCACTTGCTGAGTTAGTTAAAAACCCCCACATATACAGTCCAGCATTAACACAACACAAGCTACTCCAAAGAAATGAAAGGCCACCAAAGGCCAAGGTAGGAGCCACAGACACAAATGTCCCTCTGTAGAGAACTGACCAATGAGAGGTGCCTGCTCTTGACCTCGCAAACACACAGCTTCCAGCATCCATCAGGATATTCAATATGAATGAACAGAAACAAATCAGCCACGGAAGAAAGTGAAGGCATTGCTGTTAACTAAGACTGGCTCCTTACGGGTTACAACGGCCAACCAACATAACCAACGGCTTTCCCTACAATTTTTCAGATATGCAAGCACACTCATCAGTTGAGAATTCCCCATTGTGCTCATGAAAGTATCGTAAATGGAAAACTACATCCAAAGCAGCAAAACCTTTCAAACTGAGTCTCCTCTTTCTGGAGGGCCTTCCCTCCAGGAACATTACAGCACGAGAGAGAGTCATCATCGAGATCACAGTAAAGTTAGGCACACGGCAACCTCCTTTAAGAGCTCTTTCTAACCCAGACCTTCTTGTCTAATTTGGGGTTGGAGAAAGCTTATTTATTATCAAGACATTCCACACAGGCATTTAGAAGCACAGGTTAAATTCAGGGACAGACTGGACGACGTTGAAACAACTAACCAGGAAGGTAGACTACCAGGCAACTTGGGAAAGAAAATACCACAGGTGATCCTGGATGGGCGATGTGGTAAAATATTGTAGGGTTATCAATGGTCTCCAACACTTAGGAATGGGTGGGGCCCAAAGATGAATGGAGGAACAGCAGTTGAAGGCTAATTTTAGAGATCCTGTCTGAAGTCCATATACACAATGCTAATGTGGAGGGAGGGGACAGGAATGTCCTTGGTGAGCATTTTATTATCCAGAGCACAGTAGGCAAAGAAGTGTGACTTGGAAGCCTTTCACTGGACAAAGCCAAAAGAAAAAGGGACTTGTCAAAGTTCTGGATTTACTTCCTAGAACTTTACTTCCTGTTGAGGGCTAGGTGGAGAACTTCACAGTATTCTGGGCGAGGAAAAGAGCCTTGGTACTGTTGGGGCATGGTCACCTCAGCTTGCAAGTCTCCCGACTCTCTTCAAATTAAACCTGGAACACCCAGTTCTTAAAACATCTAGTCTCAAGAATGCCATGGAAACCACAAAATTAGCAGTGAGGCGGCAAGCGAACGTTCTGTACACCTACCAGTCGGTACAGCTCCGTGATGCTGATGTCCTCGGGGTCTACCATTGCGTACTCCTTCCTAGGCACCAGGTCGAGTCCCAGTTGTCTAGAAAACAAATTGCAAACATTTGGGAGAAAAGTCACCTTTATGGAATGTACTAAGAATGTCTCCACTACAGTATCTGGAGATGTAATCAAATCTGTTCAACCACATCACCCCCTGCTCTGAATTTGTTTCTGCATTTGGAATGAATATAGCACAAGGTTGGGCAAAGGGCAAACTGGAAAACAGAGTATGACAGAGTCAAATCATGGTGAGAGGCATTAATGCTCTTGATGAAACTATCCTGCCATTTGAGAGCACACAGTGGAGACTCAACAACCCACAAGCCAGGAACAGAAGCGCTTAACTAGAGTTAGCCATAATTAGGTTTTAGAGAAAGGAAGAGGCGAGAGAGAAGTCTGTCCTTTAGGGTTCCATGTAGCCTACTGGAGTTAATATGTCCCATGTGATGCCCAGGAATGTGTCCATGTTTCTCATTCATGGCATGTTCTGGGGTAAGACTGCAAAGGCACGGAACAGAGAGGCAGCACAGCTTAGGCCTGTCGATGGTGGGGAAGTGGTTTTGTGTCAGGTGTCACTGTAGCCAATATGGGGTTAAGGTTGAGGTTCTAGCCACTCCATGGGTTATTGATATGATTCCGAGTTTAGGATGTCTTATCATGGACAGTAGAACGTGAGTGTAACCCTTTTTCCGGAGAGTGTCCCTCCAGCAATATTGTTAGTATGCTCTTCTCCATGTCTACCACGAGGTACCACTGAAGGCAATGCCACATGAGTCCACTTACCCCCTAAATGAACCTTATGTAGCAATCACCCCAAAAGGCTCCCCACTGCCTTCCATATTGTCCCTGTCACCCATACTCCCTTCGTTTTCACACTCTGTTTTCATTCTGAGTTTGTTGAGGATAAATTACTCTGCGGCCCTCTCAGCATCACTCTCTGATGTAGGATGTTTTCCTGCACACTGTGAATGAATATGTGATCCTTTTATTGGTCGATGAATAAAGCTGCTTTGGCCTATGGCAGGGCAGAATATAACGAGGCGGGAAAACTAAACTAAATAAAGGGAGAAAGAAGGCAGAGTTGAGAGACGCCAGCAGCTGCCGAAAGATAAGCCACGGGCCACATGGCAGTACACAAATTGATAAAAATGAGTTAATTTGTATGTAAGAGCTAGTTAATAATAAGCCTGAGCCATTGGACAAATAATTATAATTACTATTAAGCCTCTGAGTGATTATTTTATAAGTGACTGCAGGACTGGGCAGGATACAGGAAAGCCTCCAGCTACAACTCTCCAAGACAGAAGCCTTCCGGCACTGCACTTCTCATAGAACTACAGCTCTCTTCGCTTCTGTATTGAAAATAACAGAGAATCCTGAAATTCTCTGCTTCAACATCTCATTAAAGTTGCATTATTAAAATTAATTCAATGCCTACTTCAAGCCAAGTACTGCCCAGCCACCCTGAAAAAACACTAGCTGTTAAAATGGGAAGGCTGTCAGTTGACACTAAAATTCTTCCTTATTTTCTTAAATGATGCTCAAAGGAACTGCAAGTCTATTCTCTCAGTTGAATTTTCAGATCACAATAAGTACAGCTGTTTATTCTCAAACTAGTCACATCCTCCTATGCTATTCCACTCCAGGGACTCTGCAGGGTCAGCTCCCATTCTCTGTCCCCTCCAGGCAGTCACGGAACTAGGCTGTACCATTTGACACCAGGTTTACCTTGCTGACGAAAGCTTTTGTATTACAGGATACAGCACATACAATCACATAAGAATCTTAGCATCTGCCTTAGTCAGAGTTTCTTCTACGAGGTGGGTGCCTAAGCTACATTCTCTCCCTGGTGGGGGGGGGGTGGTGGTGAGAGTACAGGGTATTTGTGTGACTGTCTCCTCTTGTTGACGTATATCTGGCTGGCCCTTGTGTGGGCACCTGACATCTGTAGAAATAATGCACGCTGGCTGGCAGTCAGAGAGGTTGACATAAAATGTTCAACCCAAATGAGTCCAATAGCTTAGCTACTGGTTGTCAAAGATATTCCTTCTTTGTGCGTCTGAACCGGGGAACTCAGGACCATCCACAGCACATCAGAGAGAAAAGATCTATGAAGGGCCACACATCTCTAGCACTACAGAGCTGAGTCAAGCTCAGCCCCAGCTGTGATCTTCTGGCCCTTCCTGAACTGCTACTGACAGGAGTAGCATTCAATGTCTCTTTTCTGAATGGCCAGAGCTATCAGCTGCTGCCAGCTTCTTGAAGTCAAAATAGGGAGAAAAACATCTTACCTGTGGCAATTCATTTTTTTTGTCAGTTAATAGGAACTATCTAAGGGTAAACAAACCACTCTTTGAGGTTTCTTAGCTCAAAGAATAAAGTATCAGGGCAATACTTTACAAAGAATATGGAAAAATTAGGCAAGACCAAGACCTAGAGAAAACAGATGGAGTAAGAGCATATAGGATACAGAAAGCCAGGCCTGGGGAGGAAGGGACAATTTTTATATCAACCCAGCCACTAAAATACTCTGGGACACCAGGAAGAAGGATGAATGTCTTTGCCCTTCTGTGTACTCTCTTCAGACTTCAGAGGCTACAGAAATCTGTACCCCCACTTTAATTCTGTCTGGGGATTTCAAGAGAGAACTACCTTTTTCTGATTTTGTTAGGGAACAAGGAGGACCTCGCCTACTTCATCTAAGCAACCCTTATCCAGAGAACTCCTCTTCGCTGCTCTTCTGCAGTCCAGGATGCAACGTGACACTGAGCACATTCTTAACTCATGTTTGGTAAGAGATTTATGTGCTGACAGATCATTTCGCAGGACAATATGACCTAGTTTAATAGGCAAAGAAATTATCTTAATTTGCTTTCCTCTTAGCATTCTTTAATAAGGGAATGAATTTATCCTTAAAGGACTATGGCAAATGTATAACCCTAATGTTGAACATTCATAAATAAATCATCAATAAAATTTAAAGAACATAGAAGAAGAGAATGAGAAAATTCATGGGTTTAAGGATGATTTAAATTATACTTTTCATTGTCAAGCATTATTTTTAACTAACGTATCATAAATTAGCAATAGAACTGGCCAAAGCACAAGCTAAAACTCATATAAGTCAAAAACCTAGTCTTAATACAATCCTAATTCAAAATAAAAGCCTAGCCTCAATATAATCCTAATTCAAAATAAAATCCTAGCCTTAATACAATCCTAATTCAATTTTTTTCTCCGCTTCCCCATTCTTCAGTTTCCCTTCATTAAACTGAAAAGGGCTGGTTGGTTGGTTTCTTTGCCTCTTCCACATTTTCCCGTGATTTTTCATAATCTAATTCCATCCAACATCCTTATTAACAAACTAGTCCTCATTTAAATAAAGACTGGCATAGTGACCAATAACCAAGTAAAATATCAAAGGATTTTTAAAGTAAGACTAAGGACTAAGTGGGCATGGTGGCATACACCTTTCCCAGCACTTGGGAGGCAGAGGGAGAACAATCTCTGTTTGAGGCCAACCTTGTCTACAAATTGAGTTCCAGAACAACTTAGGATGCATAGAGAAACCTTCTCTTGAATAAACAAGGAGGAGGAGGAAGAGAAAGAGGAGAGGGAGAAGGAGGAGAAGCAGCAAAAGCAGTAGCAGCAGCAACAGCACAAGAACAACCAAACAAAAGAGAGCAAGGATCCCATGAGGCCAGGCCCAAAGGAGAAACTCAGCATCAAGGCTGCAACTCCAGCCCAGCAAGAGGCAGAGCGAGTTCTCTGTCCAATCCATCCTCTGGAAATACAAAGGCTTTTGTCCTCTAGTTCAGTTCTTCCACACAACAGAGAAGCTTTCAGAAATTTGCTTCCAGTTTTTAAAACTGATCTGGGCAGGAGTGATGGCCCAGAGAGCAAGTGTACTTGCCACCAATCCTGAGGCCCTGAGTTCAATCTCCAGGACCTACATGGTGGAAGCAGAGAACCAGCTCCCGCAAGCTGTCCTCCGGTCATCACGTGCATACACACACCACACAAATAAACAAACAAAAAAAGGGGGAAAAAGTAAAAATATATATATATATAGTCCCTAGTCCCTCTTCCTGCCTTCTTGCTTTTATTTCCCATAGGAATGAATCCTCTAGGCATATTTAAATTGAATATTTTATTGTCTGTAGAAAGCTGATAGATATGTCATATCATATTCAATAAGATATGACAAGCGCGGTGGGCAAGAGGGAGGGTTAAAATCTGGTCGTGGGCCTGTGTATTCCCTGAACAGTTGGGCCGAAATCAAATGTGGCTTCTGAGAAAGCCGTTTCCTATATCTAGGGGAGGCAACTTTCTACTTCCAGGTGGGCTTTTCCAGATTCAGAAGGAGGTAAATTACTCGTGGCTTCCTTCTCGGTGGTTTCCCTTTATATGTCCCATGTTCACTCCCATTCTCCACACCCTCTCGACACCCCAGAATGAGATCACTAAATGCCAAAGAGCACAGAGGAGCTTGGAACATTCGAGAAGGTAAGGGTGTGGCCTGGCAGGGTATTAAGAAATGAGATCATTGCCTCAGTCTTTGGTTTTGTGCACACTAGGTTCATAGACAAAGTTGGCGTATCCTATCTTGTCACTCCTATGTTAATATTCCTAGAGAGTAGAGTATCAGCTTGGATCAGAGCTTCTAGTAATTAGATTTACTACTTAAGTGCTTAGCTGTTACTTTAAATAAGTCCCTCACATTTTTATTTAAAACTAAATCTCAGTCAATGACAGCCTTTACCTGAGCTTTCCTAAGCAGTTCTTCAGAGCGGCTATCTGCCTGCACAGGACTGAGCACAGCTGTGCATGCATCATAAGGCATTTAGCAGAGGCTGGGAAGATCTGTGATTCCCTCTGCACCACACTGCCCATCCACACCATGATACAGAAGAGGCACACAATAAAAGAAAACTCACCTACCAAAGCTAAACACTAACAGGTGAAAAGACACATTTTAGTCAGAAACTGCATCTCCATGAATATTACATTTCTTGTGGCCAACTGTCCACTGTCACACTATCAGACATTAGAAAGCAAAATATTTAAGCGCTCGTATGAGACCCATGAGATGTGGCTTCTGGCTCCATCATTGACGGTCCACAAGAAGCCTGAAATGAGGAGCATGAGGAAACCTGGGTGTGATTGCTCCTAGTAGCACCTGCATGCCCTGCTCTAACTCACTCTCAGCACTCATCAGTGCAACCATCAGTACTCACTCATTCCCCCAGTCCAGTCGGGCAGTGATGTGGCGCTTCACGTCCTTCATCCTGTCGTGGGTAAGATGGCCAACGAGCACCTGCCGCCGCAGGTCTAGGATTTCGTTCATGATGTGCCAGAGGCGGTGGAAGAGATCACCTTCGTTTCTCTAGGGAATATGTAAACATGGAGACTTGGCAGTCAGTCCTCTGGCTGGAATGGAAGGTAACCAAAGGGGGTAGGCGACCACGGGCTTGCCATGGTATAGACAGAGTCTCCACCAATAAATCTTTCCCACTTCCTGTGCTTGGAGTGACGTGCACCTCTATGTATTTTCACGCAAGTCTAGAAATGCGGCTCTCCTGTCCAAGCCAAATGTGACCTCTCAGCTCCCTAACGCAGATGCTGTGTTCCTTCCCTAGGCTTGGCTTAGCCTCTGCCTGAGAGCATAGCCTAGTTTTCCTCTCCTGGAGTTTCTTGCTTATCTCTACACAATCTCTACTATGCTTTAAGGAGTGGCCCCTGTCAAGCAGTTTGAGTCTTGGCTACATGCATCTAAAACCAACAACATGGAAAACACTGTCACCCACTTATTTCTTGAAGGTTGGTACGAATTCTTCATCAATCAAGTCATGAATTTGGACACACAAGGAGGTTTCAGACTTAAACACTGATCAGTGTTCACTGCCATTATCTGGTCAAAACTCAGACTCATAGGAAATGGGGCTTTCTTATATACTTCAAACGATCACATAGCCTCAGCATAATCCCTGTCAAAGTCACCAATCACCATGGTTTGGTGGAAGAAAGATGGGTGAAACCTTGATGATGCGCCCAGCCATCACTAAGACTGGACAGTACTGTTTCCCAGGAAGACATGGGTTTTCTGGTTTTGTGATCACATATGTGACAGGGCACACAGTGAAGAACTGTCTTAGGAGACGGAGGATTGTCGCCTGCCTTCCACCTGCATCGTCCTAGAGGAAAACTAGCATTTCATTAACAAGCTCTCTGAATTTTCTCCTCTGTAAAGAGCACCACAGCATCCATGATGGGGAGTTACCGTGAAGTCAGAGGAGCTCGCAGACAAGTGTGAAGGAAAACACACACCCCAGAGTGAGCAGCATCTTCCTAGTGCTATTATGGTTCAACATGGCTCACAATAAGCCCGACAAAAGCAGTGTCTTTACCAACACTGAAAAACTAGACATCTTACCACAGAGACAAGGGGTATCTACCCCACGTCTTTCTCAGTCATAGATATGCTTCTACTTTCTACAAATATCATTCATAGTCGACACCAGTGATTCTCAACCTTCGTAATGCGATGACCCTTTTAAATATACTTCCTTATGCTCTACTGACCACCCCCAACCATAAAGTTATTTCATTGCTACTTCATAACTGTAAGGTTGCTACTGTTATGAATCATAAGGTAAATACTTGATATGCAGGATATCTGATATGCAACCCTAGGCTGTCAGATCGAGAACCACGGGTGTACATAAACAGTGATATGAATTTATAGGCTATTATCCTCCAGACATTCTCTAGAGCTATGAGACACAAAAATTATCATGTTCTATGTCATAGGTAAAAATACATATATATGTTAAGTATGTATATATATATATATAAATTAAAATGCAGCGATGCACTTTTTGCTGTTAGTACTTGATGTTTTGAGGCGCCATTGGGTGCTGTGCAGGTCTGACAGAGATGCTAGGAGGACAGGAAGCTTTCTCCAGGAACCAGGTCCGGATCCTCCAAGCCATAAATAACCTCCTTCTCCTCTCAACTTCTAACTCACTCTATCGAGCCTGTTTTCCATTACTGTGTTCTATTACTGCCTGCTCCTTTCTCATGTTCTACACTCTCTTACAAGCCATTACAAGGGCTCTGCAATACAATATTCTTGTAATTAACTGCTCAGTGACTGTCCCCATCCACGGCAGCTGTGCCTGAGCTCCCAGGGGTGGAGAGGAAGGAGCAAGCAGTGATTTATGGGCGTTATTTCTTGCACACCTCTGGAAGCAGTTCCTGTTTAAGTCCTGCAATTGAAGAAGCAGAAGACCAAGGGACATTTGAAGATACCTGTGGTACGAAGGAAAAAAAAATCCACCGAATGAAAATAAATTGCATAAGAGTGCTATAAAAAGTCAGGACTCGTGCAGCAAAGGAGAGATGGCACCCTCACCATCACAGGGGAAAAGGCACACGCCTGCTCATGTTCAGGAGTGTGAACTTGATCTTATACATCATATCTTCTGACAAGGGGATGCTGATGCAAGAAGGAAGCAATATCTTTTCATAAAAATGAAAACTAGCTGGCTGGTCAGCTCCCTCTCAGGGAGAAACTCTAAAAATGGAAGGGATAATCCCACCATGCAATGGGCCTACCCATCAAATGTGCTTTGCTAACTTTAAGAAAAAGAGCTGGGCATAGTGGTCCATACCTTTAGCTGGGCATAGTGGTCCATACCTTTAATACTGGCTGCAGGAGGGCAAAGCAGGAAGAATACCACTGGGATTATCAGACAAACTTATCACACAAGACGAAAACGATGAAAAACATAGAGGATCTGCTCACAAAATTGTATTTTGCAAAAAACTGAATTTGAAAAGAAAGGAGAGCTAAGAAGCATTCTAAGAAATATTTTTTTTTAGTAGTAAAGGAAAAGAGTATATTCCAATACTAAACAACTGGATTGAAACAGTGCCTAGAAATCCCCACAGTGCGTTTGGACATGCATCCAGAATGAACTGTGGTTTCCTATTTTAGAGGTGGCTGATTTCACTAGGTTTCAAATGAGAACAGAACAGGTTTCATTGGTGGGAGACCTAGATTTTGACTCCGGTGGTACTGCTTAGTGTTGGACTTGGGATAAATCATCTTTGCTAAGATTCAAGAATAAAAAGCACCTGGAGGAGCCCCAGGGAGGAAGGGGAGGAAAGCATAGCTCGGGGGCTGCGCCAAGACAGCTGCATGCTTCCTCGACACTTTTCCTGCTTATGCTGCTGGATTTATTAAACATATTTTAAAGGTTATTATTTAAGCCCTTAACAACACCATTTAAAAGAACAAACTAGAATTTCTTGAGCAGTTACCATTCTCTTATAGGCTAAACGTCTACATACACTGTTGGGAGATCCTGCTGGTCCTAGGCTGCAGTCTACCAGAGCCTGGAAGCTTTCCCTAAGCTTGGCAACAGGGAAGACTCCCTCCCCCACAGCGAGACTTCTTGCTTTCCACCTGCCCTTATCTGGGGACTGTGTTTGGGCCCAGAGGGCTGACTTTATCTGAAAGCTGTTTCTAAGCCTGGATGCCTGATTTATCTCGAGCATGACCCTTGGCACAGTATCCTTCTAGAAGCCTTTCCCCTGCTGTATAGATATGGTAACTAAGACTTGTACTAGGAATTTTGCTATAGGACCCTGCTGCCACATGCGAAGCTTTATGATAGGACTGTGTCACTTAATGCAAATTAGGGTTTGTCCCCAGGCTCCCCAGTCCTGTATATTTCCTATACTCTGGAATAAAGCTGAGCTGATGCACTGAAGTCACCTCCACTGTGCCCAGAGCCATCTGAGCCCTGTTCCCTGTTTCTGCCTCCTCTGTCCTCACAGATCAGGCTAGCCAACCATATCAAAGAAGAAGCAGAAACACAATACATTACCTCGTATACTATTTGCAATCTACAAAACTTATCGCTTTCCCCAGACATCTTTCAGGGAAAAGGTGAGATGCTACCTGGGTGTAGCAGTGCACTCCTTTAACCATAGCACTTGGGAGGCAGAGACAGGCAGTCTCTGAGTTTGAGGCCAGGCAGGTCTATAAAGTGAGTTTCAGGGCAGCCAAGGCTACACACAGAAACCATGTCTTGTGGGGAAAAAAAAAAAAGCAAAAAGAAATGTATGTTGAACCAAAGCATTTATGCAACCATAGAAAGAGAAACCAGAAAGCCCAACATGATTGCATCATCCTGGTTCCAAAAGTCAATCTACATTTGGGCTGAATTCCATATTTGCTCCTCAAACAACTGCCTATTAGCCCAGTATTACACAGTGTTAGCTAATCAATCTCTTTCCTGTTACTCGGAACAGTAGCCAAAAATATTACTTGTAGATTTCACTACGTGCAGCTCTTCAAAGCAACCAAATCTATCCCCAGAATAGATGCCCCAGAGAGGTTATGACCTCAAAAGCATGTAGAAATAACTGAACAAGACAAAATCAACTTTGGTCCTCATTAACAGTAATAGCAAAGAAAACAAGTGATACCCTTGCTCAAGTACAAAAGGACACAGATATGTGTGTGCACGTGCTCTCTCTCTCTCTCTCTCTCTCTCTCTCTCTCTCTCTCTCTCTCTCACACACACACACAAACATGCACACACCACACAGACAGAGAGAGAGACAGAGATATTATGAATATAGTATGTTGAGTATTTTAAAGATATACTAGATCAAATACTTTACAAAGTTACTTTCAATGCAATAATACTTGGGGTTTATGATCTTTCTAATTAAAATGAAAAAAAAAATCTAGCAGCCACATGTGCATTTCCCTGGCTCTGTCTCAGCACAGAGCCCCAGAGGTGTACAGACTGTTGGCCACACATTCAGCAACTCATCTAAGACCTAAACTATCCTGTGGATTTTCCTAATGAGTTCTAAAGCCACCCGCTCCAGCAGGATAGGGCCATCTGAACAATGTTATAACAAGTAAATTAATACATAGACATAACTATAACCCATTTTTTAATAAAATTGACTTTCCTTCCTTAGAATATTTAGAATACTTTCTGACCCTAGCTAAATTTTCATTTACAATATACTCAAATCATTCATAGAAGTAAGACTCGCTGAAGGACACAACCACTAAAGCTGCATTGAGAATGGCTT
This sequence comes from Microtus oregoni, assembly GCF_018167655.1. Lineage (NCBI taxonomy): Eukaryota > Metazoa > Chordata > Mammalia > Rodentia > Cricetidae > Microtus > Microtus oregoni. The sequence goes on from NW_024543068.1 coordinate 49,585,632, forward strand.
CATTTTGAAATTAAAAATATCCAGGAAATCTAAAACTAGGCCCACATAAACACTCATTTGGTTAGATGTTAGAAAACCTATCTTTTATGTTCTTGTGGTGTTGAAAGACAATGCATACAACCAGTGCTCCCTGGGGACAACAGGATTATAATACAAAATACGACTAAGCAAGATGTACACCCTGACTTCCCAAGAAGAGCCAGTGACCTCCAGTGAGCTCTCAAATATGTGTTGACGGGTACTCATGGTCACATATTTCTGAAGACAATTCTCAAACTAAAAATGACACCCTGAAAAAGTTACTTACCACATAGAGCTGTTTCCACATAGTTCCCCAGTCTCTTAATGTGGACGTCATCTCTGTGATAACCGAGTCTTCAGTGGGAATAACCATTTCAAATTGTCTGTGAAGTTGAAGATGACAAAATATATATATATATATATATATATATATATATATATATATATATATATATGCCAGAGAGAACATTTCCTCTTTAATACTCAAGAAGATCAACCAGGAAAGAAAGCCCTTTGAGGTACAGCAGCAACCAGGATGTGACTAGGAGCTTCTATGAGGAAGGCTAGACGTGAGGGTAGTACAATGGCCAAGGGCCCAGCCACTTGATCTAGGTGAAGACTGATGGGGAGAAAGAACATTAGCATTCTACTTCTGAGACAGCCTGGCCAGTAAACAACTCTTTTAATCTCTCTATAATCTCTCAATTGCTTTCACCTGCCACAAGATCAGCAGACGACACCAACTATGAGGCGACCTCTGGCACCCAAGTGCTGTGACCAGACTACTCAACAGGACTGAAAGAAACACTACTCAGCCACCAGGATGCACGGCGTGTGAACTTGTAGCTAACCCATAACTAGAGCATTCCCTAAGCATCCATTTGAGCTCACTAACCCCTTAATCATATTATTTGGAAAAGGCCAATGAAAAAAATGTGCTTGATTAATACTGTTACGATACAGCACAGCCGAGGCTTAATATGTCATAGACATTAGCATGTTCATTGCAGAAGGTTCCTCTCTGTGTTTAATATAATGGACTCTTCATTTCTTCTTTTACAGCCAGAAATAAGTATTAGTCAGGTATGTATGGCTGTCCTGAAAGGAAGCATCATGAGGAGATAAATGGGAGGAACTTCAGATGGCCCTTGGGTCATGCCTTTAGCACAGAAGAATCTTCTTCATCTCCAGTTTCTTTTGTCAAATCCTTTCTGGGTTTGTGCAGGTTCAGGAGGTTACATGGCCATTATCATTACTGCCTCTCAGAAGAAAGCAATCAGCAATATCAATGGGGACTATTTCCTTTATTTCAGGTTTATTTGTCCGAAGGCCAACATCTCATATGTAAAAGGAAACAGCTTATTAAACTCCAAGGGAGAGTCCCTATTAGCATGAGGCAAACTGCTCAGCAGGTCCTTAGGATGTTCTGTCCAAGTATGTACATCTGTCTTTGGGGAAATCTTCCTAACGTGAATGCAGAAACTAAAATCTTGCCTTGATTCTTCCCCTCATTGTGTTCCATCTCCTCATTTCTCATTATTGCTAAAAAAAAAAAAAAAAAAGAAAAAGAAAAGAAAAAAGAAAGAAAGAAAGAGAGAGAGAGAGAAAAACTGTCCTGTGAATCTTTCCCTTCTTTCTGGGGCATAAGTGAAGCTGAAAATGTAAAACTGGAACTTAAACTAGAAAGAATGTAAACAGTAACATAAACCTTGTGGAGGATACAGGACGGTTCAAAGAACCTACATATAGCACTTCCCAAAGGTAGAATATTTACTCAGCTTTTGAAGCAGCTGTTGTAATTTAAGCGATGAATATCTGGATTCAGAGATTAGAAAATGATTCTATACAAGCCCAAGAGGGAAGAAGAGATCCCCAGGAATTCTTGCCACTGCATTCAACATTTTAAAAGTAAGGTCTCGGCAAGAATTAAACAATACAGAAGCTGCCTGCCCTAATTCATGAACTATCATTTAATTTCAAGAGCCTCACCATGGACCCTACTTTGCTCTGAAGATCTAGGGATGAACCACGGACATTTCAATATGTGGAAAGCTCACTGGGGTTGTTCAAACAAAATGCAAAACTTTAAACACAAAATACCATGTAGACAGGACAGCTCTTTTGTATTAATTACATAAACCCCTAAATTAGTGCTGAAATAAACTATCTTAGTAACTGCCCTGAAATGTATTTCATTCAGCTATTCTGGGACAAACTTTGCATCGGTTTCATCCCAGTGGTGGCTCCATCATGTTAAAAATATGCTTAAGACAAGTTGGGTGATATTTACATCCTGGAGATCTTTCTCTTGGGAAAAACAAGCAGCCGACATGCTGTGTCCTTGAACATTTTCAGGACAAAGCTTTTCTCCTAGAGTCCTAGAACCATGGTTTGACACCAACTGCAGTAACTCCTTTTTAGAAAAGAGGCCATTCACCCTGAGTTCCCATTGCCCTATAATACCCCTCAGGCCTGGTGAAGGCCTAGAACCTGTAAGTCTTCAACTCAAACAAGCAAATTCAAGGACACCTTTATCCACATTAACAGTTTCTTAGGGCTCATAGCGTCAGGGCAGTTATACTCCAGTACATCAGGAACAACATCAAAGATATAGGGCTAAAGATACAGCTCAACAGTTAAGAGCTCTGGCTGAAACTGAAGGGCCCAGACCCTCACCTAGCAGCCGCCACCACCACTTTGGCAGAAAAGGCCCCCCCAAGATGTAGGCCCCTGATTCAGCACAGGACGTGTGCTGAGGCCCCAACCTTGCTGGGCCTTGCTCTACTAACTGGGAAGAAATTGCCAGGCATCCTCCATGAGGCAGGACCTGATTACGTAGCCCTGGCTGGCCAGGAGCTCACTGTGTGGGCCAGGCTAGCCTATCACTCACAGAGATCCACCTGTCTCTATTTCCTGAGTGCTGGGCTTAAATGTGAACCACCACATACAGTTTTGTTTTTAACTTCTTTGTGTTAGTACTGTGTGTGCATGGTATGTGTGAGGTCATACATGCACTCTTGCATACAGGTGAGGGTCAGGGGACACTTTCATGGAGTTTTCTTTTTCCTTTGTGTGTGATATCAAAGATCAAACTCAGGTTGTCAGGTTTACATAGCAAGCACTCTTACTCACTGTGGTAGGGCCCCTGCCTGGCAAGCGTCCCTAAAAATCAGGAAACCAAGAAAAACCAGTTTCTCTGTTTAAGATTAAACAAGTTTGATGATCTATGGACAATGAGAGACAGCTGTACCCTAGGATGTCCCTGTGGCTGAACATTATTGGTGGACATTGAGAGATGGACATATCCTAAGATGTCCTGTGCCTCAGCACTTAGAACTGGGTTCTTGAATTATCTCTACCTGCTGTTCTAGTATCTCCTCTCAAACAACAAAGAACATGGTTTGATCTTCTGTAGGTCATTTTGCGATACAATTACTAAGCCTTTCAATTCCAAGGCAGCTGTGGGAAACCTTCCACTACTAATACAATGCATTCTTACCCTTTGTTCTTTACACAGGCATTTTTCAAGTGAACATAGCTGGAAGGAAATATACCCTGGAAGAGAAAACATGAAGGTTATGGTCTAGCTGTCTCTTAAAGCCAATTGTTCATAAGCAGTTATATCTGAAACAGTTAACAACCTAGACAATATAAGGAACAGCAAAACACCAGCCCACTCTAGGGGCTAACATGCAATGTGGCACAAGCCGTTATTTCTAGTACCTATTCCAACTTAACACATTTAGAGATTTTTCTAAATATAATGGGGAAAAACATCTCACATTCTTTTTGTTTCATTTACTTATTTTTTGCAACAGAGTCCTGCCGTGTAGCCTTGTCTAACCTGGAATTTATTACATAGACCAGGCTGGCCTTAAACTTGTGGCAATCCTGCAGCTACACTTCCTCAAAGCTGACTTACGCTCTGGGCTACTACTTTGCCCATCTAAACAAGTATGTTCTCAATAAAGCAGAAAAGAAAGGCGTTCAATACTTCTATATAAAAACTGTAGTTTATAAATGAAAAAAAAAATTACCTTTGATGTTGTTGTTATTTGGCAATTGGTTTATGAGACATGGTCTCACACCATAGGCCAGCCAGCAAGGAACTCACAGACCAGGCTGTCCTCAGACTCAGCAATCTTTCTACCTTAGCCCTCATGTGCTGGGGTTACAGACACGTAACATCAGACCAGGCTGAAATTATGTTACAATGAATGACTTTAGCTTACAGCCGAGCTCTGTGAGAGAACACTTGTCTGCTTTACTGGGGGTCATGGGCTTAATTCATGGTATTTCCAAACAAACAAACAAACAAAATTTGGGCTGGTCAGATGGCTTAGTGTTGAGCTCAATTATACACACACAGACACACACATATATACACACACATACATAGTCTACAGTAATAAATAGGAAGAGACTGTTTAAAAACTATTTTTAAAAGATTTATATTTATTCCAATATGACAGAATTAACAAATAAAATAACCCAAAAAAAGAAAAGTCAAAATCAACATTTATGACATGAGACACAAGTTACAGAGAAACCATAATAATCTTTTCAGAAATGTGTACTAGATGAATAATTAAATATCAAGGCTATATTTGCATTGCACTGCATATGCCCAAAAATTAAAAAAAAAAACCTTTAAATGAAGGCTAAAGTATCCAGAAATTAAATTTATATGCTCATTTGTCCCTTAGGCTTTCCTTGGGACTGATCTAAAATAATGAAATGAAGTAATGAAACACAGTTGGATGTTCTTGCAGAAGCTGTGTTTAAGCAGAGACAGGCAAAAACTTTCGACTGTGTTATGAAAATGAGAAATGATACAGTTTGTCATCCTCAGTTTTAAAAAAAGCCAGAATTAAATCAAAACTATGAATGATGTATATGATTGTATTAGATGGGCATTTGCTGCCGTGCCTGACAACCTGAGTTCGATCCCTGGGAGAAACATGGCAAGGAGAGAATGACCTACGAGCCTTGCTGTACAGGCGCGCGCGCGCACACACACACACACACACACACACACACACACACACCCCAGTAAAATAAAAGACAAAAAAAAAAGGGAAGACTATGGGGGCATTTAAAAGCTACTGATGGCTGGAATGGAACAGAGTAGTGATTCCTATTAAAATCCACAAACTTCCCAAATGAAACATAAAATGAAAGTCCCATTACTTTCTCGGGGTTTAATATGAATACGGACAGTGACTCTTAGGGCCTTCCTCGAATGGCAAGAGAGAAGAGCGCTTCCAAGTGCTGCATTCTCAATTCAGCTCCCATCACCCAAGGAGCCCTTATCACGACACTGAAACGAACCTACTCCTCCATACTGGCGCCTTTACAAACAAGACCACAGGAAATTTAAAGACTAAATATCACTATTCAGTATTTCCTTTGTAATATATTTCCTCTGCCTGAATTTTAATTTACCTCTCTGGAAAACTAACACTTCAAAAGGTTTTGCTTCTATCTAACAAGCTTAAGCACTTGCCAGCACAATTTTCGAGGGCTATAGAGAATTATGGCTTCAGTGTCTTACCTTAATATTAATCCCAGTTCAAAGGAATTCCCAAAATTATGAGACTCCGTATTATCAGTTTGGGAGCCTAATTAAGAGTCCAACTCTAATTTCATTTGTACAGCAAAATAATTTAAATCATCGTCTTCAGTAAAAAATAAATCTTATAATACAGTTTTAAATAACCCTTTTTACCTTGATATTTGGGTTTTTTAAGGCAAATCCTCTGTACCAGCCTGTGGAGACATAATTGTTATTACATTTTAATACATAAACCATGATAATACTTAAAGATAAGAAATGAAATGTTCTTTGATGTTGGAATTTTAATCTTCCTATGCATAAGCACAGCGATTCTAGGACTAGGCTAGGTGAGAGATCAATTGACCAGAAGTTTAAGCATTTCACTCATAAACTGATTCGTTAAAATTGTACCAGAAATTTGTATAAATGGAAATAGGGGCTTGAATCAAAAACATTGGGCTTAAATAAAGAAACTCACCATAGTTTACTATTTTGTTAGTTGTTTTCATTTTATTTTTGCAATAGGGTCTACATATCTAAGATGGCCTTGAACTCAGAATCTTTCATCCTTAGCTTTCCAAGTCTGTAACACCAAGCTCAGCCTACTCTTTAATTTGGGGGACATCACCTTAGCTCTGTGAACACCACTTCTCCCCATTTCACTAAGGGCCACACCTTGTCCAAGGGAAGTGCAAGAGTCTACAGAAGACTTAATGTCACTCTAAATTCTGCCTCATGGGAAGCACAGGTTGATTTGGAAGTAACAACGCCTGGCCAGCAGTGATGTAACAGATGTGTGTATACATACGTAAGCCCACCACCTATAAAAGAAGCTCGCCAGCAGTGATGTAACAGATGTATGTATACATACATAAACCCACCACCTATAATAGAAGCTCACCAGCAGTGATGTAACAGATGTGTGTATACATACATAAACCCGCAACTTATAATAGTACCTGGTGAGCAGTGATGTAACATGCGTGTGCATACATACATAAGCCCACCCCCTGCCACAAGATCAGCCTCATGTCCTAATAATTGTTACCCAAGTGAGCTTGTATACTTATATCAATGAGGTATTTGATCAGTGTAATTGGCCACAGTGTTCACTGTGCTTACGTTCGGAATGACCCAGTCTTCTAGTACTATTCCTGGGGGAGGCATCTCTTTTGTCATGTTAAACAAATGTATTTTTTATAAGTGCAGATGCCATTTTTCTTATTTACAGGAAATTATTTGCTACGCAGAAATGTTCTAATGTTTGGACTAGTTGAATATTTCAAGGAAAGGGTTGCCCTGTATATTACATTTGTTTGGTTCCCCACAGGGAATCATGTCTAACGTCTTAGTAGCAGTTCAAGACAGGAATCTTGATCTTGAAGTAGGAATGTCTATATCATGGGGTTTATTAATGTCTCTCAAGAACAGCTCCAAGATGCATATCAATTTGTAACAATCATTCTAACAGAATAAAAACCTACTATATTGCATTAAATATACACCCTGTTTCTATGCACCAATTTGGGGAGAATTTTATATTTATATAGCAAGGGGAAACAGAGTGCATTCAGTAATGACACAGGAAACCTTATTATATTTTTAGATTTCTCAATTACAGTGAATAGAATAAATATTCACATATTATCAGCATTTAAAGCCAAAACCCAGCTAAATGTAGCAGTTTCATTTGTCCAAACACAATTTAACGCCTGAAGAGACTTTGTAAGATAGAACAATATTATATAATAAATTCCCAGGGTAAAGAAGCCTTCAAGGAAGGAAATGGGCATTTTCTTTATATGCTCATGACATTCCAAATTCCAGTCATTTTGTTAACAAAAAATGTAGTCAGTTCATCTGAGATCCTTTCAAGGATCCTTTCAAGGGTGGACCTTAGAACAATAATGGAGGTCTAAGGAGAGATTAGGTATTTTTAATGAGTTGCATACATTAATAATACCGCACAGAATGTTTACTAACATTTCAAATTCATTGTATAATTTTATTCTAGATTTGGAGCAGAGAGACCACAAGGCTAGAGTGGAGCTGGCCAGTCCTCTGGGTTTCTTGCTACTCAACTTCAGATGCTCCATCTTTTGAGGCTCAACCTCAGGAGCTCCATCTTTGGAGTTTGTCCTTCATTTTTTTGAGCCCTGAGGTTACAGGAAAACCTTCCAGGCTGAGAGTTAGTCATCAACTCCTACAAACAGAACGTGTTCCAGTGCTTTCTACTTCTCATGTAAGGGCTAAAAAGGGACAATAAATTAGGAAAAAATACAATCAACTTAAAAATAATACTTCATTGCTTTCTCATGATCGCACATTAAATATGTAAGGAACAAGTTTTGTCAAAAAAAAAAAATAGATATCTTGCTCTGACTCCAGGGAAAGGTTCTGGAATGGACAGCCATGTTTTGAAGTGTCATGCCAAGTTGTGGAGAAGAATCTCTTCACATAGCTTCAAGCCATAAGAATGGAACTGCTCACCATCGCACTTCTCCAGAATCTGAACGGTGTCTCCGATTTCCAGTGACAGGCCATATGGGACGGTGCCTCGGAAACTGGCGATAACTGGGAGAGATGACACAGACAATAGAAGACAATCGGTTAGAGCCAGGCACGCTGCTCACGATTGAACACTGCTGCCTAGGAAACGAACGGGGGCCTGCTGTCATTTTACTCATATATTCCAAAAGAAAATCATTAAGCTCATATACTTGGTCAATGTCTTGAAATAAACACTATGACTATACATTGAAAATGTGTGGAATACTCCACAGGTAAAGTATAAAATACTAAGACTATAAAAAAAGCAACATATAAAGGCAATAATTAGTGCTTGTAGGGCCTTGAGGGGCTGTGTGCTTCAAGTCCCACAGGGTCCATTCCTTCCCTCCAGGTGCCTGGCTGTGGTAATTAATAGGCAGACGTTACTAACAAATGAAGAATACTGGTTGTACTCAGCACTGAGACTGGCTGGCCTGGATTTCACACTGTTAGATTCTTTCCCTGAGATGGTCAACGTGAAATGAGAAGGGACTCTGTCTGTTGGCTCACTCTCCTCCCCAGAGCCCTGTCAGGCTCAGGGCATACCAGCAGTCTCTCTTAGAGTAAAATCAAGGGAGACTCAGCAAGACATTGTGAGAGCTAAACCCTCAGCCATAATCCCGGCATTCCTCAGCGCTCTCAACACTTGCAATGGAGTGGGGAGGGGCACCATTAATTATAGATTGATGCTTTGGCTGCTTTAGATCAGTTGGTTTGGGGAACACTGCAGAGTAAGGTAGACTAGGATGGACCACCTAAGGAAGAGGAGCATCTAGATGACTCACCCAGGCTTCTCCAGAAATGACAGAGAGACTGAATGTCAGAGACATGCTGGAAACAACTCAGGACACGCTCAGAAACGTCATCATCTTCCACCCCCCAAAAAAGACCACACACTCTGATGCCAATTTGCAATTTATGTCAGGTTGAAAAGACACTGAAAAGGTGAGAATTTTAATCTTATTTCTAATTTTGTTTCAAGTAATGAGGCTCAGATATAAACCTAACCACCCAACCAAGTTTCTGCTACTTTGGGGAATATCTTTGAAAGCCTTAAGAAACACATGAATCTGTCAAAAAAAAAATATCAAAACATGCCAATAAGTTAATGGGCTTTAAGAGATGTCTCAAGGCCTTTTATGATCTCAAGACAAAATTAACACTAGAAAGCAAAATACAGGACAGGAAACACAACCCAAAGCGCCACAAGATAGATAAAAATAACAACACGGGGCAAACACAGAATATTTTATAACTGTAGACAAACACTAGTCTATGAAGTCATTTTCTAACTCTACCAATAAATACCATATGGTCTCATGCTAATGTTCAAGAAAACATCTGCTTGAAAAGCAAGAGTTCATGCACCTTGAAAGAAGACTTCATATAACCTAGATATATTTTGTGAGCCCGATTGCTGGACATACAGTAGATTAAATCCTATCTAGAGAATGCCTGCATCTAGGGCAGACTTTGTGTGCTTCCTAGGTTATTCATCTTCCTCAGGTACCCCTCCTTGACTGGCGTCCTCCCATTCCACCTTGCACGCACGGCGGCACCAGATACGTCCGTCTCACCATTTATGATCTCCAGCTTTTGGACAACGCACTTGGAAAAGCTCCGTGAATCTGGGGTTGTGTTGGTTTGAGCTCCTATTTGCCTCTCGGCTCAAATAGGCTGAACTTTCTAGCATGTGATCACTGAGGGAATGAATGGAAGCATGACCATTACTGTAATATGTTTTGGTCTGAAACAGCCAAGTTTGTTTCATTGTTTATATTTTAAAAATATCCAAATCTCCAAGAATCAACCTTTGTTGAAATTCATTCTCTCAAAGAAGCTACTTAAACTGGTTTTCTGGGTTCTAACTACATTACCTCACTCCTTATCTACAGGAATGAGTCTCCCCCTTCTCATGAGAGTTCCCTGGAAACTACAAGGTAGTATTAATTTAAGTCTTAGCCTGATTGGCTTTCTCTTTCATTGGAACCACATGGAGTCAATTCCTTCATGACTACGTGAGTGTCTCGCCCATAAATGGAGTATGAACAAACACATGGAACCCATAGAAGGAAGAAGGCATGAAACCACTGAGAGGTTTCTAATGGACTCACACAACTTAAGGGACACCTGCCACAGCAGCTACCAGTAAGTAGTGAAGTATAGACTCACACTACTTAAGGGACACCTGCCACAGCAGCTACCAGTAAGTAGTGAAGTATAGACTCACACTACTTAAGGGACACCAGCCACAGCACCTACCAGTAAGTAGTGAAGTACAGACCACGCTGAAAATAAGCACTTTCCAAGACAGCTCGAAGCATGGCTTTGACTTACGCACCATGAAATGACAAACCACTTCCAATTTCTCAATACAAATGGATGAGGACCAAGCAATGTTTGCATTCAGGCTTCAGGTCATGAAATAGCATGCTGAAAGAACAACCCACAGGCAAAACAAAAAATGACTCGAAGACGTGACTATGCCACCTCTGTCATCCATAGCAATACTCTACTACAAACTAAAGACAACCAGCTTAGTGAAGCAAAGCTCCAAAGGAAACACACATTGACAAAGTCTTTGCTTGCCTTTCCATGGAACACTCCAATCTTGTTTTGGGAACAAACATTCCACTAATCTATGTGGACTTTCTACAAGTGTTCTTGCAAGACACAGGCCCAAAGCTGAAGATTAACTTCGTCACCAGCTATTGCACAGAAGCCAAGCCTTCGTATAAACTATACTCATTGTCTACTTCTCGGCGGCAGTTTTCTCCCCAGTCAGGTTAAGATCCACCAAACATGGTCACACAATGTGTTGGCCCCTTGATTTCACGTCTTTGTTCATCTTCTTCTGAACTGAACAGCTACAGAGCAATTCACAACAAGCTTGCGGAGCTGGAAATTCAGACTCAGGGTGTCTGTTCCAGCACTGAGCATACAGCTGAAACTCACTGTATGGATGGTGCTCATTTTCCCATTTACAATGTTCAAATATTAAAAATCCTAACTCAAGCCTTCCTTTAGAGTAAAATAATGAAATAAATTAATTACTTAGAATAATAAATATGTACATAAACCTCATTTATATTCATGTCCTTAAAATATACATTCAAGGGCCGAAGCACTAAATGCATATCGTCAGTGTCCTGATAAAAATGTCCCAACTACCAGCATAGTGTCACAAACACTGCGTTTCCTTTACATAGTGACATTGGGTAAGTGCAGACTAAATATCTGTAAGAAATATTCTCAAATATAACCACTAAATATTTTCTAAGTCAGCGGCAAAGAAAAGTCAAATGGTGTCACATGATAGGGACTCCTTCTCAGGTTCAATGATGCCATTTGTTTACGTAAAGAACAATAAAACATTTTCAGGCTTTGAAGATGGGTGCACAGACATTCAATCTCAGAGTTCTAGGACTTTAAAAAACCCAAACTCAAAGCACATTACTCAAAGGTATTACAAGTCAAGCATGTGGCCGCAAGTCACAGACGATAACATATCATTCACCAGCACCGCCAAAGCACTATTTCCAATGACTCCAGCTGCCACAACTCAGTCCCAGCCCCACAAACACTGTTCCTTGCCCTTTACAAGCTGACAATGCAAGCTGGATAGACCATGGTGTAGGAAAACACAGCAAAAATGCTTCCGCCCTGGGGACACAAAGACAGGATCTCATCTCTCCAAGACAGAACTTTTGGCTTCATCTTCCTGCTCAAAAGATCTGCAACTCATCAAGGAGCTGTGGTCTGAAAGGTCACGGAGGAGCCAACTACTTTCAACACAGAACACAGGCTACCAGTCTCAGGTTCTGGCGTCATTTCACATTCAATTTAGCACCAACATGAAACTCATATTTTTATGTTTCTCAACAGGACAGACACGTGCCTGTTGCGGAATATTTGTTTAGCTATGCAAAGATGTGTTGTTGCATTTGCTTAATTATATAAAGATGTGTTGCTGTATTGCTTTTCCTGCCTAAGGCACCAGATTGTTCTGATAAAAAACTCAAATGGCCAATAGTGAGGGAGAAGGTATAGGCAGGACTTCCAGTCAGGGAGAGGAAGTAGGAGGAGATTAGGCTCTAGGGAAGAAAGAAAAAGAGACCAAAGAGACACTAGGGAGACTCTAGGGGCCAGCCAGATGCAGAGGAGGCAGGAAAGTAGGACATACAGAATGAAGAAAGGTAAAAAGCCCCAAGGCAAAACACAGGGGAATGGAAACACGTTAAATTAAGTTAAAAGAGCTAGTGGGACAAGCTTAAGCTAAGGTCAAGCATTCATAATTAATAATAAGTCCTTGCATCTTTATTTGAGAGCTGGTTGACAGTGCAAAGAAAATTCCAGCTACACATGCCCTCAAAATTAAATATCAGCTTTAAATGAGATCACTGTAAAATCTTCAAGGCTGGCACGGAGCACTGTAGTGCCAGCCGGAATGATGCAGGCACAGGTCATGAAGGATCTATAGACATTCTAGTACTCCGAGAACACACTGAAAACCAACCTTTCACCTGGCTGAATGCCTGCCGTGAATATATCTGCACTATGAGGATCCTAAGGTGGCAGCAAAAGGGGAGGAGGGGTAGAATTCTTGAAGAGTTCGGATCTGAGCTGGGGAAGGAAAGAGACGAAAAGGAGAAGAGCACAAAGAGGACCCAGATTTCTTTCTTCCTTATGAAATGGAAGATGTACCACCTCCTCAGCACATCTGTGAGTCCCTGGAGGAAACCAGCACAGTGCCAAGTCGGTAATGTCGTCAAACGGGCTCCTGTTTCTCTAAGTTTCTGGAGCAGGACTTGCTAGACAGGAGAATGGGAGTCAGCAAAGGTGTGTACTGGCGCCTCTCCTATGGAAGGGCGGGGCAGAACTGTCCTTCTACTTTATTTCCTTCACAAGAGGGCATTGGCACTGTGATGACCACTAGAAAGATCTCTCTAACAAGGCATGGAATCTCTTGTGACTAGGGGTACTGAGGCACAGGGTAATTATTTCTAGAACAGCCTCAGGTGAGGGCAGACGCTTTCCTCAAGTTAGATGTCCTTGCCATAGCCATTCCCTTACAATGACAGATCTCTGTATTATAAGTTGTCACACTCTGAAGGGCCAGCCAAGCTCAGGTGGTAGACTGTCACTGGGCCTGCTTTGCAGTTTATCTCTCTCTGCACAGGCTGCTGCCTTCCGTTCCTTTCCCACAGTGGGAACCGTAAGAGGCCCTCATGATAAATAACCCAGAACCGTCAGGTTAAGGTTTTTTCCTGCTTTGATTTCAGAGACTGGAAAAAGGGATCAGAAGCAGGAAAAGAAGGTACTGAAGCAATGTTATCAGGAGGGTATGACGAACATACGAACATTTGTTTAATGACTGCCACTGTGGTCAGAAATGAACTCGCTTGTAATCCCCACAGAGTTCTAGCACAGTGCTCACACTACCAATGCAGGGGCAGTCTCCTGAGTGACTCAGGAACAAGCCAAGGTCACAAGAGAAACTTGAATTACTGGCGCTATCAATTGGTACTTTCAGGAACAACTCAAAGTAACACCCCTCCCAAAGGTTATGGTTTGGGCCCACTGCATCTTAGAAGAGCATCTAAACAATTATCTCAAACGTATCCTAGCACACTGGAAAGAGGCAAAATTGTAAACAGAGAGCAGGAGACCTGGGACTTTACTACTTAGGAACCACCAGGTCCCCAATCCGACTATTGCTCCTTCAGGTCATCACCTGCTTGGCCAGCATCAGAGAGACGTCCTGAGAGTCCAGCAGACATGAAAACTCAACCGGGGAGCCTGGAAGTGTATGGTGTGTGTGTGTGTGTGTGTGTGTGTGTGTGTGTGTGTGTGTGTACGAGTGTGTGCATGTGTATGTGTGTGGATATGTGTGTGTGTGCTTCCACTAGAATTAGTAGCTAGAGGTTTGGAGACTGGATCTGAATCCCAACACCAAAATAAGGCTTCTACTTAACAGAGGTGAGTGAAAAACTTTCTCTCTTGGTATTTTAGATTTTTGGAAATCATTACCAGCAAGTTATGTTCAGATGCTGATTTTGGCCACTGAAAAGGTAAAGTAGACTGGAAGGTAAAGCAACAACAACAACCATAAACCACAAGCTTTGCCTCCAGAGTGTGTTCTGGAAAATAATGAGCTAAAAGGCATTTTGTTCTAACTCTAAGAGAGAGGCACATCCAAGCACTGGGCTTTCCGTATTCGCTCCATGGCAACGGTGCGTTATTCGTCCAGTGGACAAGAATGCCTTCATGACACAAAGCAGATGGCAGTTACAGAAATGATAATTGCTTTTCACATCGTTCATGGGAAACTTTTATTAGTAAATAAGATATCATTTTCCCATTAAATGTATTAAACCCAATACCAAGTATTTGGCAAATGCACAAGAAAAAAAAAAAAGAAAGAGATGCCTTTCTTCAAGGTTAGATGGTGAATATTTAGAGAATATTATATAGAGGAATTCCTTGAAATAAAGAATTGATCAGCTTCCATAAATGCCTTTTTAGTTTTTGGATTGTTTTCGCTGCAATGAAGAAAAAGAGGTCCTTTATATGCCTTCCTGTGCCCCTTCCTCTGGTTTCTGCCCTCAAGTGCTAGAAATCAAAGAGACAATACAATACACACAGCGCCCAGAGTGTCAGCTTTCTGGGGTACACACACAGGCACAGCACCAGGAGGAGTTCTAACGGAGTTTTATGGAATGTTCCTCAGGTCAAAACAGACTCTTAGCTTTGATATTGAAAAGAATGCCAGGACTGACCACTTTATAAAACAGGGTTGGTGATTTCATTAGAGATATTTTAATACAGGCTTAAACATAATCACTAGGAGAAAAGAAACCTTCAGTATTCCTTGTGAGTTCTGGCTCCTTAAGGGAGAGTGCAGCTCATTGCTTGATTTTTTATTTTTACTTACAATATTTACAATGACCATATACAGGATTTTAGTGGAGCTGAAGTAACCACCTTAGCAATGGGTGGTTCCAGAGGGGCGTCAGACAGGGTTGCAACTGATAAAGTAACAGTCGGGCCCAGGGGATATAACAAGGTAGGCTTTCTTTATCATAAACAGTTGTTTTAAGGTAATGTGTCTGGGAAAGGAATGAATTGCTGTTTTAACGTATTTGCATATAAAAGGAATATTAATTCTGTCAGTTGTCTATAGCAAATGCATTGATTGTGATGGAATTCTTGCTTCTCAGGTGGTGAGAGGCTTTAGTCAAAACTAGGATCATTTCTCTCTCAAGTTCCTCTAAGTTCCCCATTGTTTGATCCTGAAGGGTATCTCTGTGTATAAACCATAACTGCACCCTTACCCTGCTCACAGACTTGACTCGGGACCAAATGCAGAGCTCACAGTCCTTGCTCTTCCTTGACTCCCTAGCCTAACACACCAATCTCATCTAGGGCAGCCCTTATCCTCATGCAAGTAGGTATTCACTTTTATGATCTGCCTCCATAGACAGCTCCCTCCCCCCCCCTCCGTTTGAATTGAAACTCCCATTCTGAATGCTGACTTCTTGGGAGGGCATCGTGTATATGACATCACATATTATATAAACCACATTAATATTCCATCTGAAGACACGGAACCTTGACTTCCTAGCATTGTACTTTCTGTGCAGTGTCCCACACTCTCTCGACACCTGGTCTCTGTCTGAGTGCTCTTTCCAACCCATCCCCCTAGAAGCCCTTTCAGCGCTCACACAGGGCTGTGTTCTAATTCTGCACAAGTGTGATTGCTTTCCTCACATTTAGGCTCCCAAATCAAGCAGGGGACTCCTCCTGGAAAACACCCCACCACACACACACACATGCACACACACGCGCACACGCACATACACCCCACACTCTACTCTCACTTGTACCCTTAAGAACTTACTACGCACTACCATCTAAGTTTGGGGCTTAATAAATGTCAGAAGAAAGAATAAAATTATCAATGGATGGTCTTAGGCCTTACAACACAGGGAGAAGACAGCCTTCGGCGCCTGATTGGTCGAATCTTTAAGTCATGAGGAAGAAGATTCCTACATCATTTGTGTCCAAAACAAAAGACAAAAACAAAAAAACCCAAACAAACAAAAACACCAAAAGGTAGGTAGGAGGAACACCATTCTTTTGCTGCTTGGATTGTTGTCATTTAATATGGCCCTTCTCTTGCTCATTTAAACTATTGTTAGAAAGGAGCTTGTCATTTCTCCTATCTGTAGGATTCTTGTTACCCCCAAACTCAATGAATTTTCAGGGCTGGAACTAGTACTTTATCAAGGAGGGCACAGAGAAATGAGAAAAAGTTCACTGTTCACGGTATCCTTCCAGGTGGGAGGATCCAGCCCATCAAATATCATAGTCAAGTGTGAGTTCTCTATTAGGAAGCACCCCAGACTCGGTTCCCACGAGCACTGAGA
Source organism: Microtus oregoni (assembly GCF_018167655.1). Taxonomy (NCBI): domain Eukaryota; kingdom Metazoa; phylum Chordata; class Mammalia; order Rodentia; family Cricetidae; genus Microtus; species Microtus oregoni. The sequence continues at coordinate 49,602,189 of NW_024543068.1, forward strand.
TCTGCTAGATATGGGTACTGTTACTAACAAACCAATCACCATTTATAGTTGTTCCCTTGCAAAGGTATCCTATGGAGACTCACTATGAGAATATGCAAATCTATCCTTTCTCATCAAATTTCACAGGCTGCCCTGATAGCTCTGGCTTCCAAGCATGGCCATTTCCAATTCTGATTTTCCCAGCACAGGGTTATTCTGACACAGCTGGGCTGTTTTATTTGGAAGCAAAACTGCAATGGGTCCTTTTGAAAATAAGTGGAATATAGAGAGTGTACTCTTTTTTTTAATTAAAAAAAGCATAATTAACAATACTACCATAGGCATTCTTCGGATGGCCTATTCAACACATATACAATTTCATTTGTATTAGAAAATGAAAAATAGACAATGTCAGAAAATTAAAGATATAATATCTTAAACACATTCTGTCTAAGGCTGGGAAGAGAGCTCATAAAGTAAAGTATTGCCACAGAAATATTATGAACAGATTTCCATCCTCAGGAGCAACACAGAGAAGCCAAGTACAGTGGTGTGCACTCTAACCCCAGTGCTGGGGTGTAGACATATAGACCCCTGGACCTGCTAGCCAGCAGCCAAGCCCAGTCAGAGAGTTTCAGGTCAGCAAGAGACACTCCCTGAACCCCAAGATGCATGGTTCCTCAGGAGCAATAAACCTCTGAATTCCATACGTCCACATACGAATATGTATCCACAAACATACAACTAGAAGCATGTACCCATATACATAGGCAAAAATTTTAGTCCAGTTATGACTACACAACATGAATTCATGAAACATTACTTCTTTAAACACATAATCTGTGGATTCGTGTTTGGCAAAAGATAGCCATTGTTTTCAAGGGAAATTGGATGGGTCATGTCATCAACCACAACCATGCTCAGCTTAAACCTTTCTATCTTTGCTACCATTAGTGGTTAATGATGGAGTTTTATTAAAGACACTCATTTCTTGTCGTTCTTGGCAATAACCTTGCACTCCTAATCATTTTGCACAGTAATATTTGTCTGCAACAAAGACCTTAAACCTTAAGGATGTTTACAGTAAAGCTTTAAATTGCTGTCTATCATATTAGAACATTAAAAGTCCTTAAGAGACTGACTGAAGCCAGTGACCCCACCCTAGAAAAGACTGATGCTTCAGAGATCTTATGAAGTTTCTGATGTTAAAACGGTGGCTCTCAAACCGTCTCATTAGAACTTATTTAAGTGTGAGTAGTTGAAGTGCAATAAAATAAGAGGGGTGGAGGTGTGTGCAGCGGGAGAGTGACCACACGGAATGTGTCCTGCAGTGGAGAGAGAGCAGGGCAGGCTTGCTCTAACCTATCCCCAGCACTCTGTGTCTCATCCATGTCCCAGCAAAGACCGCCAAACCCCAGCGCTGCTGTCTGAGCTGCTCAGAGACACCGGAAGAGACGTCTACGAATGGGCCTTATTCGTGCCTGCCATTTCCACTTCTCCCCAGGTAACACAGCTGTAGTAGGAGCACTGCTCCTTCTCTGCTCCACTTCAGCCCCAATCTGCAGGGTTGGCACAGCAGCCACCTGATAAAGGGGCCCGAGGGAACGAGCCACCAGGTCGCTGGGGATCTCGAGCAAACGTGTACAGTTTCAAGACAAGAAAGCCCATACTGTGTATGTGATACTTGCAAACCTGGTATTTACCTGACTTACATTATCCAGGAGATTAATGGAATTCTGTTCTTTCCATGTAATAAGTTTTCTATAAAATCTTTCCGCTTCCTCTCAATTACTATTATTTAAATGAAAAGTTATTAAGGAAGGAAACGTTGCCAGTTTGTCTTAGCGACTTTAATGACAAGTTGGGGCAAAACTCACGAAATTGCAATCTCTAAATTAAGGAGCCAGGATAAAAATGAACATTCCCAACTCAGCACTCATCAATTATAGATGAACTTTTAAATCCTTCCTCGGGGGTTTTGGAGGGCACCTCGTTCTCCTGGGATCCTGCTCTCTGTTCTACCCCTCCTCCAAATGTATACGCCAATGAGGCAGTGGCTACACAGGCTTTTCTCCCTGTGCATCTCGGCTAACTATCGCAATCTGGGGTATTGCTTTCTAAAGAGCTGTACCATTTAAAAGAGACTTGTTAAAATTATTCCCATGACTGCATTCCCCTTCCCCCTCCCCATTGGCATCAAAATTAACACGCATAAATATTTATCCTTTGTCCTCTTTTATGAAGCAGATTAGATAGGTTTTGCAAATGTCTTCAAAAATAGACAATAGGGCTGGTGTTCGGGCCGAAAACAGCCACTTGTTTCACAATACATTAATTAGGGACAATCCATCTACTGCTTCTTCAGTTCAGGAGACAATTTGCATTTGTCTTTAGCTTTCTGACCATCAGTTCAGGAACTTCCTCTCTCCGTGAAATGAATTTGACAGTGTGAAAACCCTCAGGGCTTTATCCACAAAATGACTGCTTTCTATATTCTGATTAGTGAGGACAAGTGGCCAAATATTAATAGGATTTTTGAAACTTAACACAATTTTCGATTTTTAGCATATAAATTTCCCAAAACATGTCAAATGTACAAAACGTAAAATGAAGGCAGGATGTATTCATCTAGAGTTTGTAGGAATTTACAGGTATTTATTTCCCTTAACAAAAGAATAGCAAGCTTGAACTTCTAAGCATGGCTGAAGGTCAGGAACATAAGACATGACGATAGATATAGATAATAAATATAGATATAGATATAATGACTTGCCTGGAAGAAAATCTTCAATTAATGACTATAGTTAAAAGTGTGTTATAGCCTCCAGCACCAGTTAAATGTTAGTTATGTTTTATAAAGCACTAATAGATTAATAGAGAAATTCAAAGCATCACTACTGATAATACAGGCTAATATAGAAATTTCTAATACTCAAAACTAAATCAATTTCTCTATATTTTATGGCTATATTAGGCATTTTTAAATGCAAATATTAGAATGAATCTAAACACTGGGTAGCAGCTATAAAAATTTCAAAAGAAAGACCTTTAAAATTGTAAAATTATCATTTGCCTGTAAAATATAAAAAAGTGAAATACTAATTAATGACAAGGTGCTTCCTTTTAATTTAACTTATTATTGTGTGTACATGCGCCCATACACTAGCATGTATATAGGAGTCGGAGGACCGCACACACTAGCATGCATGTGGACGTCAGAGGACAGCGTGTACATGCACACATACACTAGCATGCATGTGGACGTCAGAGGACAGCGTGTACATGCACACATACACTAGCATGCATGTGGAAACCAGAAGACAGCGTGTACATGCACACATACACTAGCATGCATGTGGATGTCAGAAGACAGCGTGTACATGCACATACACTAGCATGCATGTGGAAACCAGAAGACAGCATGTACATGCACATACACTAGCATGCATGTGGAAACCAGAAGACAGCGTGTACATGCACACATACACTAGCATGCATGTGAACATCAGAAGACAGCATGTACATGCACATACACTAGCATGCATGTGGAAACCAGAAGACAGCGTGTACATGCACATACATTAGCATGCATGTGGATGTCAGAGGACAGCGTGTACGTGCGCACATACACTAGCATGTATGTGGAAGTTCGACGACAACTTTTGGAAGTAGTTTCTTTTACCCCAGTTCCTGGGTTACATCAGGGTTTTGCAGCAGGAACTTGGACCTGCTGAGCCATCTCCACGGCCCAGACATCCTTCTTCTTTAATACTGATCAAGTTTGAAGCTCTTTCTAGCACACTGAATAACTAACTGTTCATTAAAAATCTGTTTCCTGAACCTAGAACAACAAGCTTGCCTACTAAAGAATGCAGCTTTAAGATGTAGCATGTATTCTGCATTATCTGTAAGCACGGACAGCAGAAAGGCCATTCAGTTTATCTACCTTAGTAATAAACCAGAATTACGTCGCCTTCGGCAAGAAACTCCAATTTCAAATTGAAGATGCAGAGATAAAAATACCGAACACTGTAGGAAAAGACTCTCCTAGCCTGTATCTGCCAGGTCTCAAACCTGGGGAAAACTGAAGTGCCTACTGAACATAGCAAAGCTGGCCTGGCTCTCAGGTGCTCCCAGCATCCCTCAGTCCCTGCCTGTTACACGGATGGCTGGCATACCCTTCCCCATACCCTAAAGTTCTCCATCAAGGGACTGAGCTGCCCTTCTCCCAGCTGCCCTTCTCAATATAATCCAGCCATGCTGGGTATGCTGGTCCCTTTTTATCCTGTTACCCTTTACCCTCCTGGTCTCCTGGCTCTCCCCTCCACGCCTCCCTCCTCGCATGACTTGGTTCAGGGTCATGTTCACTATGGACTCTCTCAGATGTCTCTGCCTCTGGCTATGCTCTCATATCTAGAGTAAACCTTCTCCACCACCATACCTAGAAGGAGTCATGCCCTCCCTCTTTATTCCTTTAGTTTTTCTTCCATACTGAAGCTCATTGTAGAAGCCATAGTCTCCTGGCCCACACTAACTCCACTTCTGACAAACACAGGTCACAATAGGACAGCTTGACCCAGAGCTCATCAAAACACATACAGTAAAAGCAAATATTTTTCTGTCTTAGCCAGGATATTGAACTTTCGCTATTTCCTGAGGCCAACCCTGAAGTGGACAGTTGTCAGCTTTCCAAAGACGGTGTGTCCTGTAACATAGGTCTGGCTCTTGGGTATCCCAGCCTCGAATGCCCAAAGCAAACAAAGTCAGCTCCCCTCTATCACTAGATGTTGCAGGGCCTTTTGTTGAGTACAATAAAGCAACACAACCCTCTAGGCAGGAGGTCCTGGTGCCTCCATCTGTTCTGCAGCTTCACACTTAACGGCCCCTAAAAGACAAATCCCCAATTTTACATGTCTTTGTAAAATTGGCTAACATCAACCATTTCTTAAAGACTAATCTGCCTGAAATGAGCATCCCTCAAATCCTTCAGCGCGAGACTACAAGACCGTCAGGCCGGAGTGGATTCTTCTTTTTATGTCAAAGGGCAATTGATGCAGAAAAGGCAAAAAACATTTAAAGGTCTGGTTCCTTCAAGGCACAATGGCTTGACTTTCTGTCATGGAAAAAAAAAACAACAACAACAATCAAAAAACCAGTGGTATCCTAAGCATCATTTATGACTTCTCAAAATAACTCCTTAAACTTTCTCTCTACTTCCTGACTTCATCAAGTGTTTGTAGTTTATTCAAGTGGAAAAGTTGTAAGAACATTATCTCCATCCATCAGCTTCTCGAGGCTTTAGATCTCTGTAAATCGTGCAAGTTCTACTAAGTCAGAACTGTCTTATCTAATCCAAGAGAACATCTGTCCCTCCATAGCCCGAGTGCCCTCTCCACTCCACACATGCAGGACAAAGTTCAACATCAGGAAATAAGGGAGCAGATTGCTAGTCCACACCTGCTTCTGCAGCTGGGCAGTGGGTTTACATCTTATCATGTCTATTTCTCTCTGCCAGTGACTTCCTGGGCCTCCACTGACACAGCAGCCTGTTTTAGAAGACAGCAAGGCACAGGAGATCATCCTTGATTTTACTCCCTAAACAGGCTTGCCCACTTCCCAGCAGAGAGGGCTAAAAGTGCAGGCTTTCATTCGCAGACCGTGGGGACACGTATTTTGTTGAACCCTCAGGCTGCCTACTAGTGTAAAAATGAGAGGCGAAGAAGAGCTTTATTATAGGCGATTGAGCTTGAAAGACACAGAACACTTTCACCACACCTAGGTGAAAAGCTCCCCCAGTATAGAAGACAGAAGGAAGAAGAGGGAGGGTAGGAAGAAGGGGAGGGAGATAAAGAAAAGAGAGTGACTAGGTAAAAAGGCAGTTGACAAAGAAAGGTATGCCACAGAGTTGTGTGTAAATTGGGGCCACTTCATGCCTCACTGGGTCAAGTTTTAGCAATAGGAGCAGAGGCTAAGAAAGAGGCTGCCATACTCTGGGAGGAGCTGCAAGGATGGCTGTCTAAAGATGAAGTGAACAGAGCAGCCCGACATGCTTCTGGAGGTGAGTCTCCTCCCCACAGATACTCTCTCCTTCTTGAGAAGGGAGTAGAGGGAGTTCTGCACAGAGAACCACATTCCTCACCAGCCCTGGGCAGGATGGAGAATGCAGCTGGGTTCTGGAGTGCTGAGAGCTCCAACTACAGATTAGTGGAGGGTCAAATGAGAAACCAAGATGACCTTAACCATACTGACATCAGAAAATACACAGAGGCAAAGGCTGATTGTTGACCAAGGTTTCTGTCCTGCCTGGTCCCTCAGTCATTCAGTCCACCCCAAAATACACAGAGGCCTACATTAATTATAAACTGTTTGGACTATTAACTCAGACTTCTTATAACTCTTATAACTTATATTAGCCCACAACTCTTGTCTGTGTTAGCCATGTGGCTTGGTACCTTTCATCAGTGAGGCATTCTCATCTTGCTTCCTCTGTGTCTGGGTGCAACTGCAGACTGATTCTTTCCTCTTCCTAGAATTCTCCTATTCTCGTTGCCCTACCTATACTTCCTGCCTGGTCGCCCTGCCTATATTTCCTGCCTGGCTACTAGCCAATCATCATTGTATTAAAAATATTACAAGTGACGGGATAAAAGACCATTGTCCCACAGCAAGTGATATGCAAAGCCAGTTACAGTTTTTCTCTTCTAAGTTATTTTGCTCTATAAATCAACACTCTAGATTTAAACATTAAAAAGATAAATGCTACCAATGTATATCATGACATCTAATACTCAAACGTCAGCTAAGCTCTGGTTTGTGTGAATTCTACTTACTAATTAGTCCTGTTCCACACAGGGAGTATCAGAGATATAAAATAGTTCGTGTATTCCAGAGACAGAGAGAGAGAGAGAGAGAGAGAGAGAGAGAGAGAGAGAGAGAATGTGTGACTCCGTGTTAGACCAGGTACCTGTTCTCAAAGGGCCTATTCCTAAGTAAAGAAAAGTTGGAGGTGTAAATAAAAAGCAAAAATCAATACCTATTTATCCCTTGACTAATCTGAAAAAGAAAGAAGTGTGTGTGTGCCACACAGCTCTTGCTGAGCAGAATAAACACTCCCAGGGCTTTTGTGGAGGACAGAAATGCAGAACTAGGCATTTCACGCCATCCACAGGGAAGCCCCTCACTTCGGGACGACCCCACCATCTACTGTGCTAGCTAGCTCTTCCTGTCTTTTGAATGTTTCCTGGTATATTTCCTCAGAAAATCCCCAGCCATTAACATTGTCAAGCAGGACTGTACACAAAGTGGGTCTGTCCACAGACGTGCTCACATCCCTTCTGCTCGCCTCTCCCATTTAGGTTCGGCTCCGATCCCCACCAGTACGTGGTGCCAGACTGTGAAAGGCAACATCGTCCTAAAGGCATGGTAAATGTTATTTTTAAAATAAAATACTTATGTGCCTCGGGTGTGGTAGCCTTTTATCCCAGCACTTGAGAGGCAGAGGTAGGAGGATCTCTGTGAGTTCAAAGCCAGCCTGGTCTTAAGAGTGAGATCCAGGACAGCTAGGTCTCCACAGAGAAACCCTGTCTCAGAAAAGAAACAAACAAAAGCATATTTGCCTATAACTAACATTCAGTTATAATCTGGGGAAGACCACAAGCCGTCAACCAGGAAACGCTTTACTTGGTACTATTTTCTGTCACGGTGCTGTGATAAGCACTCAGAACTGTGTTTACAATCCCCTCTTTACACACATCTCTCCTACCTCCTGGTCAGCCAGGAGATATGATGGAATATACCTAACACATTGTAGTTACTCAGCAAGAACGCATTAAACCTCTACCGCCGACCTAGGAACTGCCGGGTTAAGGACTGCTCTCCACCGTACCAAACACTAGTGTCTGTATGGGCTGAGCCAGGATCGCCCACACCTGTACCGCTATGGTGCTCGCAATGACCCTGCACTCCAAACTGTCTACATTTCACAGATGAGGACCTCAGTAACTCGTCGACGGGAAGCTTCAGACCGCCCTTGGTTGACGGGTGTCCCCGCTGAAATTCCTGCTCCTTGACAGGTGAACCAGCACCAGGGCAGAGAGGAAGAACCTGGTACAGACTTCTCCACGGGTGTGGTCAGATACCAACCTGTACCTCACAAACCGTGTGATTCCAATCAGCTTGTTACCTTGGTTGACTTCAACTCTGAGACTGATATCAATTAGCCATGCGTCTTACAGTGAAGTAATAAGGGTGGCAGGGCCGCTTCCCCAGCACCCCAGCCGCCCACTCAGCTAGCTTATGCCCCCAAATAATTACACAGACACTGTATTCTTTTAAGCACTGCTTGGCCCTTTAGCTCTAGCACTTACAGGCTAATTCTCACATCCCGATCAACCCATCTCTAATAATCTGTGAGAACCGGTCTTACCGGGAAGATTCTAGCCTAGTCCATCCTGGGTCGGAGCTTCATGCCCGGAGCGGGGCATGGCGTCTCTCTCAGGCGTCTGCTCCCTAGAGGAGAGCTGTCAAGTCTCTGAGCTCACTTCCTCTTCCTCCCAGCATTTTGTTCTGTTTACTCCTCCCACCTATCCTCTAACCAATAAAATGGGCCAGGGCAGTGCCTTTATTAGCCAATGACCTTCCTCCATCATTACAGGGCAACATGGAAACAGACAGGGTGTACCGGGGACTATGGGAATGTGCAGGGATGTGATTATTACCCCTTAGGCAGTGTACACGAGCTGCCATCATCAAAGTAAAATAGCCAAAAGTGGGGCCACCAGCACAGATAATTAATTACCCTGGCATTACAATCATATGTTGTATATATGTATTAAATTATCACGCTTGGACCCCATAAGTATGTAGCTGCTAGACATTAATTAAAAAGAAAAAAGAAATGTTTCCCACTGAAATATTTTTTTTCATCAATTTCCATTCTGTCATTTATTGATGCAATTTCCTGCCCAGCACTCAAGAGGTCAAAGTCTGCAAGAAATCTAAGTATGACTTCCATCACGGAATAACTTCATGGAAAGATGTGGACAGTTGTTCCATCAAGCCGAGGGGAACAATTGCGAGCTGAATCACTAAAGGCATACATGCGTAGACATGGCATCAGTTAACGTAGAGAGCATTGATGCAGACTTGTCTTCCCCTTAGGGTTCAGTGTTTATGACCATCCCATGTACAGAGAGTGGCCAGGGAAACCAGGCTGGTGACAGGGCAAAGCTGCACTGTCCCTCACAAAGACACGCCATCTACTTCTGCAGCAAAGCCTGTGGAAAGCAACACAAGCTTAGATGGCATGCATCGTGACTCAAGTCGAGACTATAGGTTTGAGGCTATTATCCTGTCTCCTATGCTTCCAATAGGTAATACTGGGTCGTCTATCTGCCCTTTTCCCCAGGAACCAATCACAGCAATACTAATGCCAGAAAGGTAGGCATCCTCTACTCCATGGCCTCAATGCTGGCATTACATGATGTGTGCAGGATGTCTATAACTTGGAAACACAGAAAGAAAATAATCCTCAACTGAGCGAGCCATGGTACAACTGATTGAATCGTGTTACAGCTCAGGAGAAAACAAAAGGAAATCTCAAGATCCAGTTTCCTCTTTAACCTGTACTATGCCTTTTCTGCCAAAAAATCCTTGCTATTTCATGCTGCAAACCACTCCCAGACACAGACCCAACGTCTATACTAAACAAGAGTATAGAAAAATGTCTCCTTCCCCTGAGAGTTGTCCTCCCTCAGCCGCTTTGCTCAGGCTCTCAGCGAACGACAGGGCTTATTGTGCCTGGGAGTTCTGCCCTTTCCTGATTTGCTTTTAAAGAAAGGCTCCTTAGGTTTGCATTTGAAAACACACGATCTAGGATGCAATGCTTTCAATCTTCCAATAAGATGACTTAAGAGAAAATCAATTTGCCTTAAAAACTTAATAATTCAATAGTTTATGTGTCCCAGGGGACCTTTTTTATTTTCAGTCCTGACTTTAAATGTCATCTGAATTCTGAGAGTCCCAGGCCGGTATTTCTAATTAAGATTTTCCCCTGGCTCTCTTGATTAGTGTGTCTGATACAGTTAGTTGGCTTTTCATTTCGTACTGCTAGTCCACTGAACGCCTCAAGTCTCTGCCCCATCTTAACCACACCAAGGTCTCCGTCTTGGCAAATGGTGATGCATCCTCCTGCCAGCTCAGCTACAAGCAGTCATTCTTGCCTCCTACCTCTCCTGTCCTTCCGCCAACCTGCAGATCCTGTTCTCTACTTGTCCATTACATCTAGATTCTGACACTTCCCCATGCCCAAACACCCACCAGTCAATCCACCACCATTGCAAGTCCAGGTAATCTGGACCAAACCCTTCCTAGCCTGGAAACCGTCCTGCTGTTCCTTCCACATGGCAGCCAGAATGATTCTTCTAAACTCAAAGTAGATACCGTTACATGCCTGATCCAAACAACACAATTCTTCCTCTGCTGCACACCCAGAAATACTGGTTATGTTCATCTTGGGCGTTTTCATGAATTAAACAATGCTGTAGGTCTTAGGTTTACACGATGTATAATTAGCAATCTGATCCAAAAACGTCTCTGGATAGAATGCCTTCCCGTTTTGTCAGAAGCTCAAATGCTTCCCGGGAGAGGACAACTCCGTTCTCATTGCTATGCTGCCGAGTTCACCTAGAAATACTCACATTACCAAGTGGAAAAACCGGGGTTGCATAACACAGCCGGTCACTTCGACAGCGCTAACCAACAGAGATGGTGAAGACCTAAAGTCTTCAGTGATGATGACGGGAGGACAGATGTCTTTCAAATGTTGTTGGAGCCAATCCTCGACACACGCAGCCTACCATATACTGCCACTACGCTGGGCTGGGGTCTAGTGGCAGACAGTTTCAGAGGCTGCCCTTTCTAACCCATGTCACCCTGCTCTCATGGGGCTTACATTTAAATTCTTGCATGTGAGACTGCTGTGAGCTCAGAGTGTCATGGATGAAGACGGGAGTAACCCGGATCCAGCTTCTGGTCTTCACATGTCTGCAGCAGCAGGAAGTATCACACGAGCGGTCTTGAAGAAGCTTGGGCTATTGCTCTCCTTCAAAGTGCTGCTCAGTCATCAAACTGGCTCTAAAAGGAGACTGCACTTTTGTTCCCAGCCGCCCAGACTCGAATAATCACAGAGAAATTATATTAATTACAACACTGTTTGACCGATGGCTCAGATATATTTCCAGCTAAGTTTTACATCTTAAATTAACCCATTTCTATTAATCTGTATATCACCACAAGGTTCCGATGTCCTTCTCCTTCAGCAGCTACATCCTGTCTCCCTGACTCTGCCTACTCTCTCTCTATATATCTCTGTTCAGATTTCCTGTCTGACTTTACTCTGCTAAGTCATTGGCCAAAACAACTTTATTCATTCACCAAAAAAAGCAACACATATACAGAAGGACACCCCACGTCAACTCATGAGCTGGAGAACTCTAGGGTAGGAGCAGAGGTGAGAAGGGCCTAGATGCTAGCATGGACTGTGAAATGTATAACAAGTCCTTGTGGTAGGTACTAAGGAATCCTGGAGGCCAGCATGAGCTTTGGGAAGGTAAAAGGCGCCACAGATAGTAACTTGTCCCTTCTGCTAGTGATATAGGTTCCTAAGGAATGCTGGTTTTTATCCAACCACAAGAAAATTTCGCATAGTTCATATTGAGCTCATTTTTGGGTATCTGGACTGCCTTTTGGAGTTTGGGGCAGTGGAGTTTCCTTTGGATCTGACACTGGGCTTACAGCCTGAGCTTAAGGGTAGCTTGCTTCCCTGCTGAAGACTAATTTTCTTCCCTTGTAGGAAACTAAATTTCCGTTTGCAAGAGGCTATCAGTTGGCGATTGCTTCCAGTTTAGGTGTGGGGGCTCCTGTTCACTTCTCCTTTCAGCTCTAGGACCCCATCTGGTACAGACCAGTACAGGCCCTGTGCCTGCTGCCTCAGTCTCTGGGAGTTCATGACCTGCTTTGATCTTGTTGATTTAGAGGGCCTTGTTTTCTTAGTCTCCCCCATCCCCTGTGGCTCTGACACTCCTTTGCTTTCTCTTCCATGGGTTCGCTCAGCCCTGAGGGGAGGGCTTTTTATTCATTTATATGCTGACAGTGCCTGCAGGGTACTGTACTAGCTGAGCAGCTGGACTCTGTGTTTCCCAAGCCTTTTCTATGGAGCCCCTTAGAGGAAGAGTTCCCCAGCCTGCTCTGCAACTTCCTTTCACCTATCACTCTCCTACCCATTTAGAACTTGTATGAGATGCCACAGAACTCAAAGGAAGGAAAGTCAGCAGCAACTGGCTCTCAGCTGGAAGTGGAAAGGCCGCTATGATAAACCTGCAGCCAGGCCAGCTGCAGGCCCTGTCAGCTTGGATGAGCTCATTTGCTACTTCCTGGTACTTTATAATTTGGGGGCAATTACAAAAAGTAAAAATAATACTATAATTCAGTGTCAAAAGTGAAAAAAAAATCATGCCATATCAGTATTCAATTTGAGACAAAAGGGCAGCGAGAGAGAAAAGAAAGAAACAGCAAGCCACTTAGAGAGAAACAAGGGGCTACTTACACGACGCTATGAAGTATAAAATCCCCAGTGGGAAGAGAAGGCGGTTGCAGCCAGCGAATGGACTTTTAAAACCATGAACCTGAAGAGGGATTCAATATGGGAATGGGGTCTGCAAGGATTCAATAAGGGAAGGGTGACTGAAAACAGCAGAGGACCCAATATCTTCCTAAGTCCTTATGATACCTTCCAACTCCAAGAGCAGAAGTACTTCACTGTCAGGATAGGCGCCAGAGCTAGCATCAAAGTAGCCTTTTCCTAAAGTGTTATCAGGCAATCACAATCCAGCCAATGGCTTGTGGTGATAACCTTCAGGGCTGAGCTCCTGCTTGGTTCTGGGAAAATGGAGCAGTGGCTTTTCTAACAAATGCTGCTTAGTACCTGGAACCCTGGAGAAGAATGGCTACCTCTGATCATCGGGGTTAGTGTTTAAATCTGAATGCTCTTCAGGGGCTCTTGTTTTGTGTGCATGTTCCCTGCTTTTGTAACTACTTTGGGAGTTCGTGGAACTTTTACCAGACGGGGCTAACTGATGGGAGTGGACAATAGGGGTCATCAGCCTTTGAAGGTTATACCTGGGCCCCTGGTTCCTGGTGTATTCTTTACTTATTGATCTATCAGGGACTAGTCTCGACAAAGATACCACTTACCAGGATAGGGAAATGGGGCTCAGAAAAATTAGTAAAGAGTACCAAGATGCGAGTAAATAATAAAACAGAATCATAGGATAGTATCAGGAGGGAGTTCCAGTGAATACTGAAATCGCCTGCATTTAATTTTCCATACAGTCTATAAAACAGTGGTTCTCAGCTTTGGGTTGTGATCCCTTTGGAGTTAGTATATTAGAAATCCTGCATATCATATTTTACATTACAATTCATAATTATCAAAATTTCAAAATTACAGACAAGAAGCAGCAAAGAAATAATTTTATGGGTTGGTGGTCATCCCTACAAGAAGAACTGTATGAAAGGGTCACAGCTGTAGGAAGGTTGAGGAACACTGCTTACACCACAGGATTCTTCTCTTGCAGGCTGCTCTGTGCTGTCTTTGTCTCAGGATTCGAAAAAAAAAATGCAAGGATTAAGCTTCATGGTCAGATTACCTGGATTTGGAATCCCCCATAGAGACACACCTCTGGGTGTATCTGTGAAAAGACTTTCGGAGAGGCTTAGCTGGAGAAAAGGACCTGCCCTTACTATGAGAAGCACAATTTCATTGTCTGGGTCCCTAGACTGACTCAAAGCGAAGAAAGATAAGGTAGGCTGAGCAGAGACATGGCTCTGCGGTTAAGAGCACTGATTGTTCTTCCAGAGGTCCTGAGTTCAATTCCCAGCAACCTCATGGTAGCTCACAATCACCTGTAATAAAATCTGGTGCCAACTTCTGGCCTGCAGGGACACATGCAGACAGAACATTGTATACATAATAAATAAATCTCTCTCTCTCTCTTTTTTTTTTTAAAGTAGGGTGAGCAGGACCACACATCTCTCAGCTATCTCAACCTCCAACCAGTGTCTTTTCCAACACTGTGGACTGTATCTCTTTAAATAGTGAACCAAAATACACTGTAGGTGCTCATCCCAGCAATGAGAAAATAAGCAATGTGCTCTCTAGCCCGTCTGATCTGCTTGACCGTGAGAGAAAGGATTCGGCCCCCAAATAGTTAGGTACACACACAAGCTACTAGGGCTAAGAGGAATAGTTTTGAACTTCTCAAATTATATAATAGACAATCACTTCTTTTCACAGACAGGTCCTGGAGAGAAACTGTTTTGTAAAGATGAAAACCATCAACAGTTTTGAGAGATAAAAATAAATGGGGAAAAATAACTCATAACATGTCACTAGTCATTCTGAGCCCAGGACCAACAAACAACTGGTGTTTGCAACATCTTTTACTAAGTCAAACTGGCACTGGAGAAGAGCTGTCATTAACCATTAAATTTCCATGCTAATTTGAATGACAGAACTTGTCACTTTGGTGAGATAATCTGAAATGTCAGCCAGCAGTCACTCTTTAACTTACAGGAAAATGCATTCGTTCCAACAGACAGCTGTGCTAATGGAGATGCGCTCACTGGGTGGCTTGCTTGTGTGGACAGAGGCGATTTTAATGTGAACCAGTGATCCCATTTACTCCTTCCAAACATGAGAGAAAACTACTGGTGCCTCGCAGAGAGGAATTTCTTGTGAAAACATGGCTGAAATGAAACGGGATCATGATTTATTGTTTTTAAATACTCATAACAATTAAATAGCTACAATACTTCAGAGAAGATTGGAATATCTAAGTCATTACAAATATTACTTTCTGGTTCAAAAGACTTGAATTCTTTGAGTAGATGCAAAGAAGTTAAGGGAAGCATTTCGTCTACAGAAAAGCCTTACTTGTGTTCAGAATTGGAGCTAAGCCTGGGGACACACACCTATAATCCCAGCTACAGGACGGCACAGGCAGGAAGATTGCAAGTTCAAAGCCTCTCTGGGCTAGAGTGAGTTCAAGGTCAGGCTGAGCAATGCAGGGGACCATTGCCTTAGACTAACCATTTTTTTCAAGGGCTAAAGATGACGTTGGGTGATGTAGTGGTTTTGTAGCATGCAGAAGCTTTGAGTTGCACACCCTGTACCCAAACCAACAGCAACAACGAAGAACATGATAAATAAAACTGCTACTGCCATGCCTATCTCCAATGCAGTGCTGGCTTTGGCTACAGCAAGCGTACCTTGTGGGTATAACTGGTCATTCATTGGCTGCAGTTTGGAAGAAGCAACTCCTACATCTTATACCATCTCAAGCGGGGAAAATGAGCAAAGTTGAAACAGATTAGCCCCTGAAATGTTAGCTAGATTGATGAAAAAAGATATTCCACATTATAAGACTTTGAACTTTCAGACAAAGGGAAAGCTGGACATACCCAGATAGAGCTAGCTGGGGATGAAGGGGGCTCTGCGGGCACAGTGGACCCCTGGCTCAGCAGCAGCAGCAGCAGCAGCAGCAGCAGCGAGTCATCTTTGTAAATTTCTACTTCACAAACTTTTAAAAAGCTAGTTCGAATTCGGGTGTCTGCCATTTGTGATGTACTGAAGGCACTGCACAGCAAATACTCAGAGATGCAGTGTGGGACAGGGAATGGAGCCCTTCTTTTGGGGGGGGGGGGAGAGGTTGGTATTTGAACCCAGGGCCTCTTTGTGCTGGTCTAGTGTTCTACTACTGAGCTTCAGTTCCAGCCATTGTAAAGCCTTCTAAGGCAGAAGCCTTCCATCGGTATTCTACCGCCTGGGCTTTATTTAGGTGAATGCATGTCCACTCACAACGCATTATGCACTATGGTTTAGTCTCACCATAGTGGAGAGGAGGGAGAAGCAGAGGTGCGGGATGGTTCGCTAACAGTAGGAGCGGATAAAACATGGCTATCCCCAACCAACAACCAAGCCACAGGACTGGGACATCGGCAACCACGGAAAGGAAACAGGAGGGACACTAGATCTAAGGGTGCCGAGGCGTGATGGTCCAGCTCCTCCACAGGGGTCTTTATCACAGCCCACCACCTATTTGGCTGAGATCCTTCCCTTCACTGCAGAACCCCCTTTATACCGTGCAAAGGCTTGGGCTGGGCAGCACTTGTTCACATATCTAAGATGAAAGACCACCGAGCCATTGTTTTCGTTGAGGAAATTTAATTCCGCTGGTTTTCTTACTGTTTACAATACTTACTTTCTTCCCTTCCTCCCTTTTTCTCTCCCTCCCTTCCTCTCTCCCTTCCTTCCTGTTCCTTTCCTCCTCCCTCTCAGTCCTCTGTCCTTCTTCAGCTTTCCACCCTCCCTCATAAGAACTTGGTATT
Source organism: Microtus oregoni (assembly GCF_018167655.1). Lineage (NCBI taxonomy): Eukaryota > Metazoa > Chordata > Mammalia > Rodentia > Cricetidae > Microtus > Microtus oregoni. The sequence goes on from NW_024543068.1 coordinate 49,618,614, forward strand.
AATATAGTCACTTCAACCCATAAACACCCAAGAAAGGCCACCAAGCCCAGCCTGCCTAGCTGTTCAGATGTGTCTGGCTCCCTGGTCTTCATGCAGAGGAGCTGCTTCCGGTCGGCTCACATATGTTTCATGCTACCATCTACGAACTGACTTCTTTCTAAGAGACATTTCTATGTGTGTCTTATCACTTCCAGCCTCTTCAGATTAATCATGGCTCCACTGAAGAACATTCTTAAAACTATGAAACTAAGGCCTGAGAAATAGATTTTTGAGGGAAATGCTGACAAACCAGAATTAAAGTCAGGTAGGTAGATGAACATGCCATTAAAATACATCCTGACAAAATACCCAAAGATACACATGGTGCATTACAAAGTCAAATTTCCCAAATCAAAGATATTGCTTCCTGACAGTTAAATTAAAAAGCATGTCTACCAAAAAAAGAAGCCAGTAGGTTTACATGACAAGACTGGCCATTATCTCCATAGGAACGAGGCTGGAAAACAGAAGTACAAATGCTGGAGCCACGGAAATCTGCAACAGAAAATTCGCCAGAATTTTTAACCTTGACAGAAGACTCCTAAGTAGGTCAGAGCGAGCTCAGAAAGATTTGACAGCAGGAGAAGCGGAATGGGTGACAACGTGCACGCGGGCGTCGCGGGAGAAAGGCGGCATTTTCTTATTCTGACCAAACATCAGCTGCAGTAAAATTATGAAATATTTAGCCAGAGAGCGCACAAAAATACGCACTTAACTGCAGAAACTAAAGTGCTACGGCAAACTCAAGTGCCCTCAAGTGAAGGCACTGCCCCCATGAAGGTGGGCGTGTGAAGAGAATGGTTAGGCGAGCTCTGAACAGAATTAAGAAATGATGTATGTAAACAAGTTGATTAAATTAAAAGGGGCCTTTCTCTCCTAATATCACTCTTGGCTTTCCCTCTGGCAGGGCCTGTTTCTGGTTGCACAGGGGCCCTTGGGAGGCGAGGACGAGGAGCTGCACTGCTCTGAATATTTCCCTCTGCTTGCCATGCAGCAGTCAGATTCCTGTGCAGGATGCAGACACCGCAGAAAACAGGAGAGAGGAAGCTGCTGAGAAGGGAGACTAAGTGCCATTTATTCCCACACAAACCACTGATCGCCCCATCCCCATCTCCCTGTCTTATTTTCCCCAAAGCCTCGCACTCAGCTAAAAAGAGGGGAGAAAAGTGAAGGTAGGTGTCTTGCGTTTTATGCAGAGTTTCAAATTAACATTTACGTATCAATTGAATGATTTTCCAAATACATTTCCTTTTGATGAAAAAAAAAAAAAAAGAAATGCTCTAATACTGGAGTAGGGGAAACAAAAACAAACAAAACCCCCAGTATTCTAGATGGAGGCACAGAGTCCTTCCTATCACTCACAGATGCAAGGAAATAAAACTCACCAAAGTCACTTGGCATCCACCACTAACGCTGTCTATTGTCTTAGAAGTATAATCACCTGCATCCGTCACTAAACTTGTCTATTGTTCTAGAAGTCTGCGCAGACGACTCCATGAGACATATTTTTAATTTTCTTCCATTTTCATAGTATATTTATAGAAAAAATCATCACTGCTTCCCTGGCCTACCTGAGTGCTTGCCCTTCTCACTGTCCCATCTATCTGGGAGGCTGCCCTTCCCGCTGCAGCCCTGCCCTGCCCCATCTATCTGGGAGGCTGCCCTTCTCACTCCTGCCCTGCTCCATCTATCTGGGAGGCTGCCCTCCTCACTCCTGCCCTACCCTGTCTGTGAGGCTGCCATTCCCACTGCAGCCCTGCCCCATCTATCTGGGAGGCTGCCCTCCTCACTCCTGCCCTACCCTGTCTGGGAGGCTGCCCTTCTCACTCCTGCCCTGACCCATCTATCTGGGAGGCAGAGCTTTTCTTTCCTGATAATCAGGTGATGGCTGCTTGTTCTGCATTGGTCAAGGAGTTATGAAAACAGTTCTGCCAAGGACAGGGACAAGGTGAGCCAATTTGTTTTCCAATGTTCATGCTTGTTGCCCCAAGTAACACAATTCTTGGAAGTCTAAGCCATCACAGTCCTGATGAAAAATCACAAGAGTCTTCATTCTTAAAGAGAAAAAGGAAGACAACAGACCCAGACCGACCTAACAGATCTAGGAAGCTGATGGAAACACCACTTTAGTCCTTCAGCAACCAAGGCTTCAGTGTGGAATACAGGGCTCAGTCTTGGAGAAAAATCTAGGTGGAAGTCTTAAACAACGTCACATTTCCTTCCACATCCTATAGGACAGGCTGCTGTCCCTGCCTGAGCTATTGCATTTCTGATTGGATATCAAGTCTAGGCTTCTTCTCAAACCTCCATCTCAGTGCAAAGGGTTTAACATTTTCACATGCATGCACATATTATTGATGAGAAAGAATGGGAGAAAAAGAGAAGATACAAAAAGATTTATGATCTGACTAGCTAAAATCAAGTGCTGAGGGCATCGGCATCAGACCAGGGCAATCAAACAGTTATGGAACTGGAAGTTCTAGGGTGCAGGTAGCACCTCCGGAATGAAGTAGAGAAGATGACATGTACAGGAAGAAAAATAATCAAATGTCAAGATGCTTGATAGTCTTAAACCAGCACACACATGTGCGTATGAATGCCCATACACACACATACACACACACACACACACACACACAAACACACACACACACACACACAAATACACACAAGGTAGGGGTGGGGGCATGAAGAAAAAGTCTCATATTTTTAAAATACTATGGAAAATTCTAATGCTTTTTATAACTAATGGAAGAATTGACATTGCATGTCAAAACAACACAACGTAGGCTAGTAGAGAACACTCCAACACAATTAAAAAAAATAAAGATACGGCTTGATTAAGCAATTGAGCATAAGAATGGAAAGGTCTTCAGGCATCTGGTATAAAAAGCAAAGTCATCTGCTAGATGAAGAAAGATTTCAAACAAATTTAGGCCAACTGGAGAAATCGTGACAATGATATTCAATGCCACAAGGCAGGGGCCATCCATGTCTTTAGAATAAGAAACACATGTGACCGAAGAATTCTAAATCTAGCTACATAACACTTAAGTATAAAAGCAAAGGCAAGCATTTGTCAATGTTTAACAATGCAAGAAAGAGAATTCACGAGTCTTCCCTGAAAATAAGCAATCCAAAAAAAGCACTTGACAATAAAATCTGGATAAACAAGAGAGAAGTCAGAATAAATAGGCCCAACAAGGAAAAACTGTGGCAAAAGGTCCATGGTGAACACAGGACCAAATTAAATACAAAAATAACTAACAACTGATGGCCATGATGGCAGACAGAGAATCAATGTCTGAAAACAGAAAAACTCATACAAGTTCCATGGGGACAGCACAAGTATGTGAGCTTTCTCGTTCCATCACCGGGAGATACTATACAACGTGATACCCACTATATACATTTAAATGTAAAGTTCCTATATTGACATATAGTTTTCATATATTAATGTACCTAGGCCATAAATGTACAGTGGAATGCTACTGATAAATATGTGCATTATCACTTAACTCTTCCACCCATTCCTGCTCATTCTTTACTGTTGCTCTTCTGAGGAGGCAAGCAGCTCTTTGCCTCTCTTTCTCTCTCTGTCTCTGTCTCTCTCTCTTCCACCACTCCTGTCCCCAGAGGCCAGTTTCTTCCCTTCCCTTCTCCCTTCTCCCAATAAACTCTCCACCCAAGCTCTGTCTGCATGGCATGTCTGTCCCACACCCACCATGAGCGGTTTGGACCCACCCGCCGCCAAGGTCCAATCTCGTGCGAATCATATCACGCATGTCCTCTAATTACTTTGGTTAAATGTAGGCAAAACAATAAACCATCAGGCAAGAAACATTTCCCATGAGTTCACAGAGTACCACATGTTCCACATTCTCATATAAGCCATAATTTTTAGCATTATTAATTCTGGATATTGAAATATATATAGTGGTACTATCATAAAGGCTCCGATCCTTTCATAATTCTTTTAGCTAGTTTTCTTTTCCTTCAAGACACCATTTCGGAAACTAATGGCCTCATGGGCCAGGGATAAAGCTCCCTAGTTAAATGCTTCCTAGTATGCATTAGACCCTTGATTCAATCTTCAGCATAAGATGAGGGAAAAAAGGAAAATAAGGAAAAAGAAAGCAAAGGCAAAATGGTTTAATAATGAGCCTTTATCAAAAGTCCCAAATTCCCTCCCTCCCCTTCTATAAAATCCAGTGCTTCCCATGTTCTCCATGCCTTACTGTTATTATTTATGCCCATCTACTGATTCATTAATATCTCTTCTGATCTCTGTGTATGAAGGGACTCACATTCTCCAAATAATAGCATTTTATTAGGGGTAAGTAAGATTTTTGAGATGATTTGTATCTTGCATGTATTTTTCTATACTCCTACCATTGTACAAAATAAGCATTTCATGACTCTGTGTATTGCTAGGTGGGGATGAGAAGGCACTACAAATCATGCATTCATGAAAAGTGTGATGGTCATTTAAAGGGCGTTTGAAAAATTAATCAGTAGTCATATTGATAAGTTATTTCTATTTTGGGGACATGTGACTTCTTAAATACTTTGCAGAAAGGAAGAGTGGAAGAGGCCGGAAGACAACGAAAGCATTTCAAGTCTAAGTGTGAGTGATGTTCAGAACCACTTCCAGCTCCCATTACTTCAGTGGAAAGATGTTAAGGATTACTGAAAGTGCAGGACACTTGGCCATAGTTCCTCAGACAATGCTGGCTTACGAAGAACGTCTGTGCTCCGTATAATGCTGAAGGTTTTAAAGAGGATTTGTCTTAGGCTGCTTAGAAAACCACAAATGCAGTTATAGATGGCTTTTCTTCCTTTTCCTCTCATTATACACTCGCTAGCCTGAACTCTTCTGGGTTTTCTGCGTTACACCTATTTTTAAAGAGACACTGCATGAGCGATGCCAGAAAACCTTTCCTTTTCTACAGGACTGTACAGTTCCCAAACTGATACCCCTTTGTCCTGGGACTTCTTTACCTAGGCTTAGACAAGATCCCCATACACACACCCAAATACAACATACACACACACATGCACACACACACTTAAAGAATAGTCTTCAGGAATCCCGATTACTTAAATCCAGTTCTTTGCAATCATACTTGATATCAGTGTTTGAATGTGTGGTCCCTAATATGTATAAGGTGAATTCCATCCCAATTACAGCATACCTCTGTTGTCATGAATAAACTGCTAGGAATTTGAGATGCAGACTAGATGATTTATCTTGCATGTTGTTCACTACTTAGAAAAACAGCATCAATGCAGGTTTACCCAGTTTTATGTGAGGTCAAATTGTTTGAACAAGAACATTTAATTGCAACAGCAAAAACAAAAAGTGCTTATTTAAAAAGAAATTTTCCAACCCAAGTTTCAAGTAACAGACATTAAAATTTCAATTTCTCTACCATCAAGTTTTCTTATGTACTAATTACAGTTCTACGTGGTAAGTTCTTCATAATTGAGCAATCAAAATACAGTAAATTATATATATTATAGTCTTTGCAATTGCTTTTAAATGTCCAATAAGGATTTAATTTAAGAAAATCACTGTACTTCACATAGAAGAAATTGAGGCAACATTGAAAAGGTTATAGAAGAATATTTTACCACGTGATCAGGATGTTTCATCCAGTAAAAGGAGATCTTAAAGAGTATGAATAATATTCCTCCGGGGCTGGAGAGATGGCTCAGTGGTAAAGAGCACTGGCTGCTCTTCCAGAGGTCGTGAGTTCAATTCCCAGCAACCACACGGTGGCTCACAACCATCCATAATGAGATATGGTGCCCTCCTCTGGCATGAGGGCATACGTGCAAACAGAATACTGTATACATAATAGAATAATATTCCTCCTTTAAGAATACTGATTTACTTTCACACCCACATATTAAGTACATACACATACATACTAGTGTATAAACGCATGCATACTAGAGTACATGCACACGACTTTAAGAAGACAAACTACATGCGGGATCTATCATTGATCTATCATTGTTATCTAAACCCAGACGTGATTACTGTTTTTCTCTTTTCACATTCTTTCCCTTTTTATTGAAAACAGGTTTTTTTTTCTTACATAATTTATTCTGATTACCATTTCCCTTCCTTCTACTCCTCCCAGTTTCTCCTCCCATCCATATCCACTCCCTTTTTGTCTCTCGTTTGAAAATAAACAGGCTTCTATGGGATAAAAATAAAATATAATATGATAAGACAAAACAAAAATTAATATATCAGAATAGGACAAATACAACAAGACAAACCAAAAACAAATAAAAGAGGAGGGGAATGAGTCCAGGAAAGGTACAAGAAACAGATATAGATGAAAGAGAAAGAAAAAATAAACATACCCTCATCCCTAACTCAGAACCAACCTCCAATTGATAACTTCTTGCAAACGAAAATTTAGTTTTCTCCAAAGGAGTCTCACTGGGCAAAAAACTACTCTTAGGGCAGGCTGCATGGTCAGCAGGGGATGTCCTGGAGAAAATGATCCCGAGGACAGCTTTGGAGGCAGCTTGTCCCATAATGTCACGTCAGGGTTTTACTTTTCACCTCTTTAACAATGATTAAATATAATTTTTGATAAGACAACAAATAATCTATCTGCCTGAACTGAGATGCAGCCTCTACTTAAACACATCCGTTGAAACGTCTTACAAACTATTCTGCTTGGGTTCAACAGAGAAACATTGACAAGTCCTGCTGATAGCGATCCTTCCAGAGTCTCAAGTGCCATCTATTGTTGACAGGAAAGTCTAGAATGCCCAATTATGATGAAACTTTCCAAAAGAGGCAAGACCCTGAGGTGCAGCTGTCAAAGCAGATAAGAATATACAATATAAAAGTTAAAGCGTGTGTTTCCACTGACCTCAAAGATAGTGGGGAGAGAAGAAAGGAAGTCATCATAGATTTATATATTAGCTGACACATTTAATGAATGTTAAGCAGATTTTAAGCATCAAAATGGATTGTAATTCAATTTGTCAATTTCAGATGAAGGCAGGTTATTTTACAGATTGACCATTCCACAGAAAAAGAATATTCCAAAAATGATAATTGGTAATTATCCCAAATCAAATGGCTACCAAGTCAGTTTAAACCAGGACATAAAACTCACATCTTGTGAGAGGAAAATTAACTGTGTCTAACCTGTTGCCCCCTTTTTATTCCCCTTCAACATGGGATGAAGTAGGAATGAAAGACTTTTTTAGCTAGACCCTTCAGTTTCAATTCAGCTGTTGACTTCCAGTTTAGCAGACACTTCCCATTTCTGAGTTTCCTTTCCTCATCTGTAAAATGACCAGGGCTACAAGACTTCCACATCCTTCCAAGTCATAAAAGACTGTCTAAAAACCAAAACCAGAACCCTGACTCCAGAGCCTGCCTCTAGGTGACCCACGGTTACCTCATCGGACTGATAACGTCAGTCCACTTCAAGGCAACATTCGGAGTCTCCAGTTCTCTGACAGAATGCAAATTAATAGCCGGGCACAAAATGATAAAAGTCAAGTCTCTGGGACTGTTAAGACATCATTCAGTAGCCCTTGCTCCACTTCCTGATCAGGCAGAGGGGCTTGTGGTCCTCAGAACCAGGAACTCAGAAATGGAGGTGCTTTGTTACCAGTGTATCCCTTGTTCTGAATGGGAAGATCGTATCCAACATATGAGCACAACAATCTCATCGCAGACAATGACAGAGTCAAGAAGCCACCAAACAATGGCTAAAGTCCACAGCAAACACAGTAAAAACAACAACAACAAACCATACCACTATATGGGAGGAAAACCAGTATGTACTGAATAGGAATTCTGTAAACCCAGGTGGCAAAAGAGTGAGTGAGCACCCAGGGGATGGATGCAATGGTGTGCACAGGAGTGAGCACCCAGGGGATGGATGCAATGGTGTGCATAGGAGTGAGCACCCTGGGGATGGATGCAATGGTGTGCACAGGAGTGAGCACCCAGGGGATGGATGCAATGGTGTGCACAGGAGTGAGCACCCTGGGGATAGATGCAATGGTGTGCACAGGAGTGAGCACCCTGGAGATGGATGCAATGGTGTGCACAGGAGTGATCACCCTGGGGATGGATGCAATAGTGTGAACAGGAATAATCACCCTGGGGATGGATGCAATGGTGTGCACAGGAGTGAGCACCCAGGGGATGGATGCAATGGTGTGCACAGGAGTGAGCACCCTGGGGATAGATGCAATGGTGTGCACAGGAGTGAGCACCCTGGAGATGGATGCAATGGTGTGCACAGGAGTGATCACCCTGGGGATGGATGCAATAGTGTGAACAGGAATGATCACCCTGGGGATGGATGCAATGGTGTGCACAGGAGTGAGCACCCAGGGGATGGATGCAATGGTGTGCACAGGACTGAGCATCTAGGGGATGGATGCAATGGTGTGCACAGGAGTGAGCACCCAGGGGATGGATGCAATGGTGTGCAGAGGACTGAGCATCTAGGGGATGTATATAATGGTGTGCACAGGAGGTACAGAACTGATTCCATCCTCTAAATGATCTCTCTCTCTCTCTCTCTTTCTCTCTCTCTCTCTCTCTCTCTCTCTCTCTCTCTCTCTCAACAACCAGCACTGGAGAACTATGCCTAACTGACTCAACTCACCTTGAGGTTTGCCAAGCATGTCGGGCAGAGAGAGGGAAATCCCTGTGACCATGTTCCCTGACTTACTGTATCCATTTTTTCAGTTACAGCAAACCTTATTTCCCTTTTAGATGCGGCCCTATGGAAAACATGCCTTCTATGTGATGGCTTGCCCTCTTAGGTGTAAGTTCTCACAGTCCCCACTAGGCAAAAGGGGAAGTTCCACATGCATGGGGCACTAGAGAGAGAAGGGGCTTTTGAGGCAAATGTCACTCTGTCTTGAGGAAAATATCTTAATAGAAAACCCAAAGGGCTCAAACTGCTGAACTTCCTCTTAGTAGGAAGTTACAGATATTTAAAGGAATTCAAATATGCATCCTTGAAAAACATCCTCTGGCAATCAATAAAGAATTCCAGAAATGTAAATGCACAGAACACAATGTGGGGGAAATCAACTAATCTAAAGGGATTCAGAACTAATTCAGAATAGCGCCTGCCCCAGGGAGCCTGAGACAGGCTGGTTCCTAGAACAAGATGGATTGGAAACCACAGTTGAGGTTGTTTTCAAGCCTCTACATAGGCTCCTTTACACATACACACGAGCATCTGCACGCGGGTGCACGCATATCCTCCAGCACACACCTATGAACACATGAACACACACACACGATTAATTAGCAAAAACGGTGGAACTGTATGTTTATTCTGTTTGTTCACAAAGTTAAGGAGAAATATTACATAATAATACCAGATAGACTTAAATCAAATTTCAAGATATGAAAATATTCTGTAAGGACATAAGGGCTCAGTGTGTAACTCCCTTGCCATGCAAGCTCAAGGAACTGAGCTCAAATCTCCAGAACCCATATAATATTGAACAGCCAAAAGTGAGCATCCAAAGACCTTGTTTCAAAAAAGGTGGAGGGTGAAGACAAATATTTGAGGTTATTCTTTAATCACACACATACCCATTTACATAAATAAACACACACACATAGACAGACAGGGGGTAGGTCACAGGAGTTGGTAAAACCTAAGTGAGATGTCTCAGTGCGTAGGGGCACACGCTGCCAGGGCTGACTACCTGAGTTGGACCCTTGGGATCCACATGGCGCCAGGAAAGAAGTCCTTTTAAGTTGTCCTCTGACCGCCACCCATGCACCAATGGTAGGTTTTTATGTACATGCACACACACACACACAAATAAGTGCAAAAAAATGTTAATGTAATCATCTTAATAAGGACATTATATGCAAATGAGTCTATAGACTACAAATAAAGCTAGGAATTGGCACACTGGTATAAAAGAAAAGCCCAAATATATGCTGAATATAAGAAATGCATATGTCCTATGAAAGACAAGTTAATTTAACATGGTAATACTAACCAAAAGAAAGCTGGAATAGCTGTATTAATGTCAGAAAAGCAAACTTTAGACAACCCACTACCGGTATGGGCAAAGATCATTATCCATAATAAACAGTCAATTAATCAAGAAGATCTAACAATCTTAAGCAATTTTATATCAAACAACAGCTCTAAGATCTATCTAATTATAGCTCTATCGAATCTGAGTGGTGCTGCAGAAGGGGAGTGTGGATCAGTGGGAAAATGTGCAAGGCTCTGATACACCCCAGAAAAGACTCCGTCTTAGTTACTTCACCCCAGAAAAGACTCTGTCTTAGTTACTTTTCTATTGCCGAGATAAAACACCATGAGCAAAGGAAACGTAGGGAGAACGACACTTATTTATCCAGTCATGGTGCAGAGACATGGCAGCCATGTGGTCCTCCGGAAGAGCAGGCAGGGCTCTTAACCACGGAGTCAGCTCCCTAGTACCCGGTCATGTGTGTGCTGGAACGCAGGGCGAGCCCGTGGAAAGGAAGAGCGTTAGCTGCCAAACCACAGCCTCACTCTTCAGCATTAAGAAAGTTGCTGATTTTAGTTTTGTTATTTTTATTGACCTAAAAGTATACATTATGTTTGACACTGTGAAATTGTTCATTTTGAAGTTAGAGGTTTTTGATTACACCATCTTATGGACAAATCAATGAAATATGAAAGTTTTTTGTGATTTGGAAATATAAGCCTATCAAGCACATAGTACAAAAAGTGAGCGCAACCATAAAAAAAAATAATCAACAAAACTGGGTAAGTCACTCATAACTATCCCATCAGCCCATGTCTCACTACTGAGCATGACAAGGATGTGTTCACACATGGAGGGGAGGGATGCTGGAGAAACAGAGGCAGGGTCAGTGGAGGATGTGAAGAGAAAAGGCCTTCACATGTCTATACACGTTTTAGACAAAGAATTGCCCATGACGCTAAATCACAGGTTCTTTTCAAATGGCTTCCTTTACTGAGGAGAAGGAAAGCAAGGCAGATCGAAGGATTTAGGAGACACCTCCAGTGCTAAGTTCTGCAACAAGACATCTAAAAAAGACAGCAGTCATTTCAGAAAGCCCATTAATAGGTCAAAAGGAGATCGGAGAAAAGAAGACATTTTCTAATAATGAAATATTTATGCTGTTCTTGACTGCAAATAAAAGTCCAGGAACATGGGGAAAAGAATCTTGGTAGCTAGTCAGATGACACAGTATTATAATACAAGATGATTTTATAAGACTGTGAAAAATCCTAGCATTTTTTAAACACAGGAGAAAATACTGTAAATCTTTCCAGGACTATTTTAACTTATTTCCTGGAAAACTTAAATTTAATGAAAAGCTTTTTAAAAGATTGAAATAAATAGCTAGATAGCTAGCTACCTATTTTTATATATCTGTGCTTCTAGGCATTTAAATATTGAGATATACATAGCTAAATATGTACATGTATACATGCAAACATATGCACAGAGACACATTTGTACACATAAACAGACATACGCACAGAGACAGACACACACACTCACATACGCACATGCTACCTTTTAATATCCAAATCCTAAAGCTCTTCTTACAGAAAGCCATATAAATACAAGTAACACTGTATTTGGTAAAGTTCCAGGCTTTCATTAAACATTCCTTTCTATTTTCTGTTCTTTCGGGGCAAATGATACATTACAGATGTCTGATGTTGGGTTTCTTGGGGACTCACAGACTTGGGCTAGTTCAGGAAGGGATGCCAAGCTCTTGCTGAGTCAGACTGCTTCCTGAACACCCATTTTCCACTTGGATCTCGGCGTTCTTTTATAATGCCATAGAGGCAGCCATGAACTGTAATACAGAAATCTTGACTGCTTCTGCCTCGTGCACCCACCCACTGGCAGGACACCTAGAAGCAGATGGGCTTGTGTAGACCACCCCCATCCCTCCTCCCCACCCCTGTTCTCTGATGCATCCTTGTGTAGACCACCCCCATCACCCTCATCCTCTGATGCATCCTTGTGTAGACCACCCCCATCACCCTCATCCTCTGATGCATCCTTGTGTAGACCACCCCCATCACCCTCATCCTCTGATGCATCCTTGTGTAGACCACCCCCATCACCCTCATCCTCTGATGCATCCTTGTGTAGACCACCCCCATCACCCTCATCCTCTGATGCATCCTTGTGTAGACCACCCCCATCACCCTCATCCTCTGATGCATCCTTGTGTAGACCACCCCCATCACCCTCATCCTCTGATGCATCTTTGTGTAGACCACCCCTATCACCCTCATCCTCTGTTGCATCTTTTTGTAAAGCACCCCATCTCCCATCCTCTGATGCATCCTTGTACAGACTACCCCCATCAACCCCCCACCATCCTCTGATGCATCCTTGTGTAGACCACCCCCATCCTTCATTCTCTGATGCATCCCTGTGCAGACCACCCCCATCCCCCGTCCTCTGATGCATCCCTGTGCAGACCACCCCTATCCCCGTCCTCTGATGCATCCTTGTGTAGACCACCCCCATCCCCGTCCTCTGATGCATCCTTGTGCAGATCACCCCCATCCCCGTCCTCTGATGCATCCTTGTGTAGACCACCCCTATCCCCGTCCTCTGATGCATCCTTGTGCAGATCACCCCCATCCCCGTCCTCTGATGCATCCTTGTGTAGACCACCCCCATCCCCCATCCTCTGATGCATCCTTGTGTAGACCACCCCCATCCACGTCCTCTGATTTATCCTTGTGTAGACCACCCCCATCCCCGTCCTCTGATGCATCCTTGTGTAGACCACCCCCATCCCCGTCCTCTGATGCATCCTTGTGTAGACCACCCCCATCCCCCATCCTCTGATGCATCCTTGTGTAGACCACCCCCATCCCCGTCCTCTGATGCATCCTTGTGTAGACCACCCCCATCCCCGTCCTCTGATGCATCCTTGTGTAGACCACCCCCATCCCCCATCCTCTGATGCATCCTTGTGCAGACCACCCCCATCCCCCGTCCTCTGATGCATCCCTGTGCAGACCACCCCCATCCCCCGTCCTCTGATGCATCCCTGTGCAGACCACCCGCATCCCCCTTCCTCTGATGCATCCCTGCCTTTACTCCCATCCCTCCCCAGTGTAATTACCGTGCTCTCAATTCCTCCTCACAACAATTTCATTTTAGTTTTACAAACTAAAGCTCAAGAAAATTTGTACAATTCACATCAAATGTAAAGTTAATTTGTTTTTAAATTAACTGACAGAATACCCATATGATTTCAATTTTTACTTCTGCCTCTAATTTGTCAAACTCACAAGAATTTTTTTCAGAGAGGAAGACAGTTAAATGTTGTGTTTCACTCTATCCGGTATTTATCCATTTTAGTCATTATTACTTCACAGAGCTCCAATAGAACACGGCTCGATTCTCTTAGCTGTCCAGAGCCAGGAGCTAATAAAAGCACTCACTCCTTCTGTCCAGACATCACTCAGGAAAGGCTATGGCAGGCCGTAAAGCTTACTAATTATAGGACAATATTTGCCATATGCAAGACCCCAGGGTGCTGTTTATATCCTGTTCCTCAGACCAGGTTCAAAGGTTTGAAGTTCAAGGGAAGGACAAGGAAGGTAGCACAGCTTCAGTGCAGCAGACCATGCCACAACGCTAACCACAGGCAGGCAAAAGACACCCATGCCAACCATGTTTCACAGCTCACTGCTATGGACATCTCTACCAAGACTTCTTTAGTGAAGAAAAAGTCATGTCACTCAGTCCTACCTTCTGATGGTTGTTGCTATGGAATTTTCGACGTAACTAAGATCTCTCTCTGAAAAAATAGTATCAATAGTATCAGCAGCTCTTCATGGCCCCATGAAGGCATCATCCAGCTTAATGATAAAGTGTTTCAAAGCCCAGAGATATTATTATAATAATTCAGTAAACGAGCGAATAGATATTTCCAGATATCGGTCAACATTCAACATAAAGAAAACATGAGCTTTTCTTTTGGAAGTGACTTGCAATAGTACTTATTTTTCCACCTAGTGGAACACGTGGTAGTATTAGAACCCAAAACTGGCTCAGACATCAGCACTTGCAGAGGCGGCATCATCATCAAGGTGGCCAAGCATCACTCAGGACTAGGCAGAGGCCTAACCCAAACCCAGAACTGCAGAGAGGCAGGAGCTGCCAAATGAAGATAAAATCACCTCCAGGAAAACCAAGATACTGGGAGAGACTCAGGGATGACCAAGGGGTCCTCAGCTTCTCCAGTTCCCAGAATGAGCCCTAGCTAGTCAGCACTTGTCTGAGGAAAGCCGGGCCTAACCTACATATCTGTTTATTTAGAAAAACGAGGCAAAGCCAACACAAACTCTTCATGAACTAGTTCATGAAACAACAGTTTATTCAGCACTGGGCTTGGAACTACGAAGCCATATTTTCTTATATAAAAATTAGTTAAAACTGCTTTCCTATTTCAAATGGTGAAATCTATCATCAGGCACTTTTGTGAATTTATATGCATCATGACCAAGACTGAATCCAAATTCTAGAGAAAATAACCTCCCTTCTCCATAAATCCCAATATTAAAATCCTGACCATGGAATCAAAATCAACCCAAAACCGTGACTGCACTAACTGACTTCAGCTTAGAATCAGAAGTCCTGGTGTTTCCTTTCTAAGTGAAGCTCTAGAGGGGAGATTGCTAACCCCGACACCTACAACATAATGAAATATAATTACGGATTGTTCAGTTCTGACGGGGAGAGAAATAACGGCTTTTCATTAACATTAAATTTATTAACCTCTAGTCTCAAATTCTTGTAATTAAAGAAAAGTCACTCACTAACTTATTAACTTATTTTTCATTTATTTAGAAGCTTTCTTCCAGGAAACCATGTTAATTTATGAATGATAATAAAACGTATCAGGCTCTGTTTTAAAGATCTTGTGCTCGTTCCAAAAATAATTCATTTAAGATACATTTAATATAGGAAATTAAATTTAACGTTTTTAATTTAAAAAGGAAATAACAGCTAAAGGAATGTGAAGCACAGCAAATAAGCATGAAAGTAGGTGAAGTTGAAGTATGCCTGGAATACCAAAGACGTCCCATGCATTTCTACATATCGTGAGCAGCGGGGCAGATCCGGCTTGACATACTGGCTAAAGAAAGGAATTGAGAGAAATGTGGGCATTGACACGCATTTCATGGCCCAAAGCTAAGGGCTACCAGGGAAGAAATGGACCAGCACTTGACAAGATCACAGTCCAGCTTCCCCTCCCTTGAATCAAACTGTCCTCTCAGCCATGCTTGGAAAAGCAGGATGTACAGGTGGAATGAGAGGGAGTAGGGGAGATCCAGCCAAGGGCTGCTGCTCCGCTGCCTTCTAGATAAGCCACTGCACGAAGGTTTCCGTATACAGCCTCTCAAGAAAATATTACACAGGAAAAAAGAACTCTGGCTTTCTTGATGCTCTGTTTCCTGTCTTCCTTCCTTTCTTCCTTCCTTCCTTCCTTCTTTCCTCCCTCCCTCCCTCCCTCCCTCCTTCCTTCTTGTCTCTCTTCCCTCCCTCCCTTCCTATCTATTTATTGGTTCTTGAAGTGATCATACTCACAGTTTCTTGCAACCACTGAGCTATACCCTCAGTCTTCTATGGGTGTATCTTAAGCGACAATCTGATAATCACTGACAAAATTATATCCATAGAATGAATCCCAGAGGTGTAAGAAAAAACTAGAATTTCTCTGTCTAAAGAACTATATACTTACATATCTATAACATATAAATAAATACATGTCAGGTATGCAAAGTATCTTCACCAGGCTCAGAGTTAAAGGCATCTGCCAGCAAGTCTAATGACCCACATCTGACCCTGGGAGCCACACTTGGAAAGGAGAGACCTGACTTTTGGAGGTTGTCCTCTGACCTCCACATGCCCACCACGGCAACTCATGCACACACACATAGACACAAACACACATAGATAAATGTCTAATATAGTAAAACTAAAAGTAAACCTTTCTCTCTCAACGGTCTACAACATGAATTCTCTGTGTACCTTCCTTTCATTGCAGGCTATGCCAATGTGAAGGACTTGGAGAAGGGTGGAGTCAACCCTAGGGAAACACTCACCCACAGTCCTCCTGGGCTTGATTGCTTGGGTTTCCAGACAAGGTCATCTCAGCTAACTAAACTCATTTACAAAACACTGTCCGGGCTTTAAAAGATCCCAGCAGGAAATGTGGACTGAAGACAACACCAACCACGGAAGCACGCACAAACCAAGAGCTGTAGATCTGACACTAGGCTGCTTTCACTTCACTCACCCATGTTATTGGCAAAAGCTGAAAACTTAATCAGATATAAAAGCGAGACAACATAGTAATTACATAGAAAAGTTTGAAATGAGCAAGATTATTTGAAATATCCATTATGATTGATGAAGAATCCAGTTCTAACCGGGTCATGTGTGTGAGAAGTCAGCTGTTAAAACTAAAAACTATCTTGGCTAAAATGTAACCAAATTTCATCCATTAAAATGGCTCTAATTTGTTGTATATAAATGATAATAACAACGAAACTAACGATAAGGGCCTTGGGAAGGAACCGTTAGATCTATCTCAAAGATGTACAATTAGGCTAAAATTATTAAGCATATTTAACCAACATTGCTTATATGATGTGATTAGAATTTTTATATCACTAATAAAAAGTTAAGTGAATTTATCTTGATTTATCTAAATTTATGATATATATCGTGAATAAAATCCATGTACTGAAAAGGTATGTTTCCATTTTCTGCCAGTGGAATTTTGCTGGTATAGGGGTGTCTTAGGAATTGTGTAAAGGAGACTTTGAACAGAGCTCATCTCGTAAGGATGGTGGGCCCCTTAGCTCTGTTCATCTGACCCCCGCACCCCAAGACTCCTGTTCCTTTTCTCTGTCATGGCAAAGGAGTCTTAGGATGCACAGACCTTGGTAAGTATATAGTCTCATAAACCTTTAAAACGTCTGTTACAAAAACAGCAAATACTGCCCCCTTCACTCCAAGAAGGACTTGAAAGCACTACAAAGCAACAGCATAAGGCAATATGCCTAAATTATTTTTTAATGTGAACTCCTTTTGCATAATTCACATTAAATTTGTGACCTTTCATGGAAATCTCTGTGTTTGATGAGAATCCCTGATATTTCTTCAGCTCCTTCCAATGATCCCCCTCCTGCACACCGCCGTTTCCATAGACTGAATTTGTCACCTGCTCCCTGTTTTATTAACTCAGCCATGAATATATTAAATATTGAGTCCCTGGAGCAAAGGCCACATGTAGCCAATTGTCAGTGCCTCATTTAGACCAAAGCCTTAACTGTGGGTTTAGCTGTTGCTCAGGGCCAGATGAAAAGCCAGAAGACAATGAGGGAAGCCAGAGAGCAGATGGAAGAGATAGAGAAAAACAGGAAAAACAAATGAACAAAACAAACACAAACAAACCGAGGGTAGGTTTGATAGGAGCTCAGTGAAAATAAAGGAAGCCAGAGCCCCCTTCCTCTTCCCACATCTCTGCCATCACTGTCCCAGAATCTGGCCTTTTGCAAACCAGAAAATGAGGACAAAGAGACACAGTTAACAGAACTGGGGAGTGGGGAGCTCTTGCCAGGTCATAGGTCAATAGTGGAGAGGAAACTGATTCAAGTGAGCACTTCAACTCCACTTAATGACATACAGGCCTTTCTACTGATCTGGCCTAAATTTCAGAATACTTTAAGAGGATCATGGTGTTTATCCACCCAAGACATCTAAAGGCAAAGGAAACCACAACACACAACCCTTTTAGAGC
The DNA here is from genome assembly GCF_018167655.1 of Microtus oregoni. Classification (NCBI taxonomy): domain Eukaryota; kingdom Metazoa; phylum Chordata; class Mammalia; order Rodentia; family Cricetidae; genus Microtus; species Microtus oregoni. The sequence goes on from NW_024543068.1 coordinate 49,636,504, forward strand.
ACATGAAATATTGTCATAAAATAAGACTGATTGAGAATTTTTAATGCATTGAATATAGAATTATTATCACAGCAATATGAAAGTCCACACTTTGTCATCTATGGAAAGTGTGATAATTTCCCTATGGTTTTTGTCGTTTTCACTTCATAGCATGTTATATACAAGAATCTCAGCGACCCAAGTTATAATAACTTATATAGAATCTACATAAACACGCCAGGCGGTGGTGGCGCACGCCTTTAATCCCAGAACTTGGGAGGCAGAGGCAGGCGGATCTCTGTGAGTTCGAGACCAGCCTCGTCTACAAGAGCTAGTTCCAGGACAGGCTCCAAAACCACAGAGAAACCCTGCCTCAAAAAAAAAAAAAAATAGGAAAAAGAATCTACATAAACAGCCCTATCTATATAAACAGTACTACTGAAACCCATGCCCTTAAACAATTTTCTAGTTGACTAATTCAAAATCTTCTTTAGTGATATAAAATTGATTTATGACCAGATAATCACATCAAAAGGAAGACAGAGAATCACGGGGTGCTGATAAACATTTTCAGAAGCATTTCTAGTGCTTTTGCCTATTGGGAAACTACTCTTTCTTTCCAAGACCATGCACTAGCCATTCTCAACACACATACAAAAACCACAATGATTACTCTCAAAATCCATGCCAACTGGATCAGGTAGTTTTGTTCTACTGTGACTATAGGACAAACACCTTATGGGAAAAAAAATGTATTCTGCTTCACAGTTTTCGAGGCCTTAATTTTATTCCAATAGGGAGGCATGGCAAAGCGGCTCCATCCTTAGTGGAAAGGACCCGAGACAGAAGCTATTCAGATCGAGATGGACCAGGGAAAAGGGAAATTAGGCTCCACATGGGGTGGGGGTGGGGCAACAATCTTCACCCACCCTTCCTACTTCTGCCTGCTAGAAAGGTTCTACAACCTCCCCAAGAAGCACCACCCTCCAGGGAACAGCCTTCAGAATATGAGCCTGAAGAGGGCACCTCAGATTCAAACCAGGGTAGAAATTCCGAAGGTGCTATGTGTAGAAGACAGTAAAAACATTTCAAGTAAACTAATGAGAAAAATCGAGAAATCTTTGGTATCTTGGGAACATATCCAAGATGGCAGCTAGAAGAACCAGCATGTTCAGTGAAGGAACATGACAAGCTTAGCAAACCTTCATAGGGACTTTATAGTCAGAGAAAGAGAAAGCCCAGGTCACAAAGGGCTGCTAGCTCCTTCAGAGAGCAACTAACTCCACCCAGCACCTCAACGAGAAAAAGAATAGATAGATGTTCACTCCTGATTCTTTTTTTTCCACTCCTGATTCCTAAGCCTTTTTAAGGACAAATGAAAAAAATTTAATGAGAAAAAAAATGGCAGAGTTTAGCATTTTAGGAACATGCTAACCAGTATGACAATGGGACATCATCCCACATCCATTAAGACAGTTTTTACCCCAAAGGCAGCAAGTGCTAGTTAGGACTGAGGAGATGAACTATGAATGGGAACCTAAGTTATACAAACCTCCATGGAAAGGAATATGGCAAACACTGAAATACTAAAAATAAAATAAAATCACCATGTAGTCCAGCAGTTCCCTTAGAAATTGAAAGCAGGGTGTCAAAGAGATCCATGTACACCCATGTTCACGCCAGCATCACGCAAAGGACCTACACAGTGACAGCAACCGAGGCCGTCTGTCAACAGATGAAGGTATAAGAAAATGTCACCCACACATGCACAATGGAATTATTATCAGATACATACACCATGTAGGAACCTTGAAAGTTACAGAAACAAGCCCTTCATATCATATGACTCTACTTCCACAAGGGTGATAAGTAGTCAAAACCTTAAAAACAAGAAGTCAAAGAGTGGCTGTCTGGGCAGAGGCCAGGGGAGGAGGAAGTGATTTAACTGGTAAGAAGTGTCAGTTTGCAAGGGAGGAAAACCTGGACGATGGGGATATTTGAATTTAACACCACTGAATTGCACACATCAAAATGGTTCAGTGGTCACATTGCATGTTAGTCTGCAAAACAACAAAGATAACTGTGCGGGATAACTGTTAATCCCTGGTGTCCTATTTTACCCTGGTTCACTTTTGTGGGTTTGTGGTGTGTGTGTGTGTGTGTGTGTGTGTGTGTGTGTGTGTGTGTGCGTGCGCGCGCGTGTGTGTGCACAAGTCTGCTTTTCGCTTCTTACATTTCTTTCTTTCACATGATGTGTATTTCTTAATATAAAGCGGAAATGATGAGGATAAACACCCTGTTTCCCATCAGCGAGTGTCTTTCCCACGGAGAGATGATGATCTCCCCCGTGTAAACCCGCACTTGTAGTAATGGTGGCTTTGTTTGAACTCAAGTCTATCGCCCAAGACACTGAAGGCCAGAATACAAATACTCTGGAAAACTGCTGTCTCCTGCCCTGGGGCCAGCCTAGGTCTGAAGGACATATGCTGGGCATATCAGTAGCCAGTCCTCATGAGTTCAATACACTAATAATATACACAATCAGCAAGAGAAGAGCCCCACTGGAAAGGGATCCAGGGTACCAGCTTCCATTCACAAGGAGCCCGAGACATGCCTAAGGGAAATACCTCATGAGAATCTTCCTGCTGTCTCCCACACAGCCTTCCTTCTAATACAGAATAAGGATGAGTGAGCACATGCAGCAATTGCTTTATAAGGTGTCTCTGGCAGGCTTTAAAAAAAATCAATTGTTTCCTTTGAAAAGATTTATAATTGTAGCCGATTCATACCAGCCTTTCCCGAATTCTATTCCATGGCATCACATTCTGGGAAGTTGTTATTAATGTTCCGCACAAGCGAGAAGGTGTTCGTGATTGTTTTAAATGTCAACAGGTTTCTTCTCTGGAGAAGTTCCCAGAGTGTTTGTTATGTTTATCTACACTGGGACTCTCCCAGAGGGGAGTGCAGTGGTGATGGCAATGGTGCTGGAGAGCTTCACAGTTAAGAGACTCAAGCCAGGTCAGCATTATGTCATTCTTTAAAACAACGTTATCTTACTTGATTCTCAGCAGACCCATGCAGTAGGTGCAATTATACACTAATACCGAGGAAGGTTGTGCAATGGAGCAGAGACTTCAAGGTATTTTTTTCACCCATCCATCCTTTCCATCATCCCATTCACCCACCCATCAGTCACTCACTCAGCCACCCACTCATCCACCTATCCACCTATCCATCCATCCATCCATCCACCTATCCATCAGCAATCCAGCCATCCACCTATCCATCCATCCACCTATCCATCCATCCACCTATCCATCCATCCATCCATCCACCTATCCATCCATCCATCCATCAACCTATCCATCCATCCACCTATCCATCATCCATCCATCCATCCATTACTATAACTTAGTAATAACACTGATAAACAAACCATCTCTTCTTTTCCCAAGTGTGGTTTTTTTAAGTGTCAGATTCACATGAGTAGAATAAGAAGAGTATAACAAATATCTCTCCCTCCCTTTCAACTTCACTTTGTGCAAATCCAAATAGGTTTTAAAAGAGAAAACTGTAATCCAAGTTATGGAGAAAGGGCACTCTAAATTTTCATCAGCTTGGAGGGATAGATTCATCTCTTCAAGTTATAAAATACATATATTACATATATTTTATAGTTGTGAAATAATGCTAATTTCTTTATTTTTGTTTTGTTTTTCGAGACAGGGTTTCTATGTGCAACATTTCTAGCAGTCGTGGAACTCACCTTGTAAGCCAGGATGGCCTCAAACTCTCCAAGATCCTCCTACCTCTGTCTCCCAGTGCTGGAATTAAAGGTGTGAGCCACCACCACTCAGCTAACTTCTTAAATTGTATATAACCAAAAGGGAAGACAGCTGTCAATATTAATATATTCAGCTGGTGTTTTATACAGTATCTCTTGGTGAATATACAGTAATGATTGGCCAATGTTGGTGCTGATGTTGGTCCTGATATTTTCCCAGCACCAAAACAGTAATATGACAAGAGAGCTCAGATGAGAGATAGCTGAACAATTTTATCTACGAATGCATGCATAATAGAAGTATACCATCTGATCTTTCTGTCTCTCTTGATAGCGCGGAAGTTTTTCATTTCCTGTATGTCATCAGGTGATTCAGCAATGAGGATCCACCTACACATAGCTCCCAATTCCCTAAAGATAGAGAAGTCCACCTTAAAAGACACAAAGCACACTGATGCCCCCAGTTTAAAATAGCCACCATGGAGAAGATAGCTACAGAATCTTATAGTCTGAACAACCAAACAGGAACGAACTAGTTCCAGGGGAGCCTTAAGACAGGAGCCCGGGAATCAGGAAGGCACAGCTGTGCTTTCTATCCACCATCCCTTCTTTCACATCCTCTGCCGTCCTCTTGTCTGACAGCTGCCATAACAAAATGAAGGACATTTACTGATGAGTTGCACAGATTTCTCAGTTTCATCTCGCTCTTAGTATTTTAGCCAAACCTTCTCAGGTCCTATTTTATCATTTAACAAGGCAGGGCTTGGGAGATAGGAAAGGTGGGGAATATCTTGAATATCAATCATAGGAACAGTGGTGGGTCCTGCAAATCTCTTTTTTGTTGCTGTCTTTGTTTGATTGTTTATTTTTTTGTTTGTTCGTTTTGGTTAGAAGCAGAAAGGGTGGCAGCTCTGCCAGTCCTCTCCAGCCTTCTCTGGTAGCCTTTGTGCAGCCTGTCGCATTTTTATCTGACCTTGTGGAACCTGAGCATCTACTTTGCAAGCATAGGTGATGGCAGACAGTTGTGGATTTGGAGACAGTACACAGCTGGAAGGAGAGGCTATGTGGTTCTCGGGGATGGCAGCAGCAGCAGCAGCAGCAGCAACAGCAGCAGCAGCAGCAGCAACAACAACAACAACAACATCAGCTCTCTCTTGTCAGGCTAATCCTGTGGGGGTGGTTCTAGAAAATGCTCCTGGAAATCTAGCCTCCAGTGTGTTTCTACAACCTTTCAAAGAGTCTGTAAACCAGCTGATAACTTACAATAAATCCTTCTTCAGCCAGCAAGGGTGGAATCTATGGTCTGCACAAGCGAGCCCTGGCACACACAGGACTCTAGAAAAGAAAGCTGGGAAAGATGCTGACCATTGGAGCGAACATTCCCAAGGCCAGCTCCTCCCTCTACCAGCACTTGATCTGTGAAGAGGAAACCACTGTCTGTTTAGGGTTGCTCTACTAATGAGAGTTTTTTTTTTTTTTTTTTTTTTTTTTTTTTTTTTTTTTTTTGGTTTTTCGAGACAGGGTTTCTCTGTGGTTTTGGAGCCTCTCCTGGAACTAGCTCTTGTAGACCAGGCTGGTCTCGAACTCACAGAGATCCGCCTGCCTCTGCCTCCCGAGTGCTGGGATTAAAGGCGTGCGCCACCACCGCCACGAACAACTATAATTTTTGCACTAGGCAACAATAACAAGTGGGCAACACAGGGTTTGTCTTGTTAGACTAGAAATGATAATGAGTAGCAAGAAGTATGAGAAAAATGCTATTAGATCTAAAGTGTATACCCCTAAAATACATATGCTGAAGTGTAAACCCCCAGAACCTCGGAATGTGGCATTTGATGGTAGGGCCTTTACACACGCAGTTAATTTAAAATGACGCTACTACGGTGGACCCGCATTAAACCTTACTACATGCTTACACAGAGAGTAAATCTGGAGACACAAAGTAGTATGCATGCAAAACTGGGAGCACCGAGAAAACACTGCCATCTGTAGATGTTTTAGAAAGGCGGTGATCCAACCTTTATCCCAGCAGAGGCAGCGGGAGCTCTGTGAGTTCCAGGCCAGCCTGGTCCACATAGAGAGTTCCGGGGCTCTACAGTAAGATCGTGTTTGTTTCAAAAAAAACAAAACAAAACAAAAAACAAACAAAAAATAGGTATCTTTAATTCCCTGACTCTGTCACATCTCCTATGTAATCCTAGCCCTGTGACATTTCCTATGGCACTCTGGCTTCCTGATATCGCCTATGGTACCCTGGCTCTGTGATATCTCCTATGGTTCCCTGGATCTGTAATAGCTCCTATGTTACCCTGGCTCTGTGATATCTCCTTTGGTACCCTGGCTCTGTGATATCTCCTATGGTTCCCTGGTTCTGTGATATCTCCTATGTTACCCTGTCTCTGTGATGGCACCCCGTCTCTGTGATTGTATTCTGTCTCTGTGATGGCACCCTGTCTCTGTGATAGCACCCTGTCTCTGTGATGGCACCCTATCTCTATGATAGCACCCTGACTCTGTGTGCCTCCTATAAAGGCTATTCTCTGGATCTTCCAGACTCTTTTGCTACCACCAGTAGGGCTTCTTACATAACTCGTACATCAATCTGAATTCATTTGTGCCCTCTTACCTTCCGAGCCACATTGCAGACACTGCCAGCTCAAGGCATGAATCATGCCATGGGTCTCATGTTAGACTGTCTGTGTGTGTCATTCTTCTGCCTAAACTCTGTCCTGTGCTTGGATACTTAATCTTGATTGTCAACTTGGCAGGATTTAGAGTCACCATGGAAACACCTCCTGGCTAGTGTATGAGGATGGTTATAGAAAGATTTATTTGATAAAAAGAGTTCCACGCAGAATTCTGACATGTCGTCCCAAGGACTGGGGTCCTTGGTGAAATAAAAAGGTAAAAATGTACTCTTCTCTCTCTGCTTCCTGCCTAAGGACGTGATGTGACCAGCTGCCTCAAGCTCACACTGCCATGGTGTCCTGGAAGCCAAAAGAAACACCTTCTTCCTGAAGGCCTTTGAGAAGGTATTTATCATAGCTATGAAATTAACTGATAGATGTGTTCTTCGTGTGCTTGGTCTTTTCATCCTAAACATCGTGAGACTAGAATTACTTTCCCTCAGTGCTATTTATCCAAAGTGATGATGACAATTTTCATTATTATTTCTAAATATACAAATATTAGTTCTTTGTTGTTGAGTATTATCATTACTTTGAAGTGCTAGGACTCAGGCCACGGCAGGCACGTATACTACCATTGATTGTTCTTCTCCCAGTCTTGATAACTACTTTTATTTACTTGATATTTCTTGCCTAGTAAAACACGAACTTCATGAGTCAGGATAACAGGTCATCACTGTATTGCCAAAGTCCAGCATGGTGTCTGGTTCATGGAGCACGCAATAAATAACTAATTAGTAAAACTGGCCCTGAAAATCTATGCTACTACCCAGTTTTCCACTAAGGAGAGAGATGCCCTAGGGTCCTAGGGAGCTTCAGTCACAGGGTCCAGTCCAAAGACTCTCATTGAATCGGCCTAGCATGATAGCAGTCAAGCATACAGCTGGATTTAATCCCAGTAGACTTGATTTGTAAAGTTGAGTTCAACACTAGTTCATCCAGCCCAATCGGTGAGCTCCAGGTGCAGTGTAAGACCGCATCTCAAACACGCGGTGAAGAAAGATAATCCACGCCACCCTCTGGCCTCCACGCATGCGGAAACATGCTTGCAAGTATGCCAGCATAGACACACACCTGTGTGTGGTTCTGCCGCTGTGGGAACCCTCACTCAAGCTGGCTATCTCCATGCAACAGATTCATTCATGACTTCCGAACCCTTCTTGTTCCTCATCACAACCGTCACCCAGTGAACATTATCCCAAGGATTATCAAAGATCAGTCACGTTTACCAGCCCGAAAAGTAAATAAATAAATTGCTGCTCCTAGATTCAAACTGAGAACTATCACGATACCACCCAATGTGGCAGACTAATGCCAACTATCCTTTCTAAGTTGTTGACCAAATCAAGTGAAGGCACCCTGGGACCTGGGATGGTAGGTGACAGGAGTGTAGGCATGGGTTTGTCAGAGAGGTATTCCTAGAGGGGCCCCATCGGCTAAGTCTTGATGGATCACAAACAGATGTTGAGGGAGAACAGAAAGTCTTCTATATTCTCACTGGTTACTGAGAGGAAGACAAAATCATGCAGTGCAAATGACAGGGCGGAACACTAGGACTGTCACCTGTTTCAAGACAGTATGACTCTTTGTCCTTGTGACAGTGTCCTTTGCTTTACAGAAGCTTCTCAGTCTCAGGAGGTCCCATTTATTCAATGATGCCCTTAATGTCTGTGCTGCTGGGGTTATACATAGGAAGTGGTCTCCTATGCCTATGTGTTGTAGAGTACTTCCCACTTTCTCTTCTGTCAGGTGCAGTGTGTTTGGACTGATATTGAGGTCTTTAATCCATTTGGACTTGAGTTTTGTGCATGGTGATAGATAAGGATCTATTTTCATTCTTCTACAGATTGACATCCAGTTTTGCCAGCACAATTTGTTGAAGATGCTCTCTTTTTTCCATTGTATACTTTTAGCTCCTTTATTGAAAATCAGACCTGGAAACAACCTAGATGCCCTTCAATGAAAGAATGGATGAAGAAAGAATGGAATATATACATATTAGAGTACTACTCAGCAGTAAAAAACAATGACTTCTTGAATTTTGCATGCAAATGGACGGAAATAGAAAACACTATCCTGAGTGACGTAAGCCAGACCCCAAAAGAGGAACATGGGATGTTCTCACTCATATTTGGTTTCTAGCCATAAATAAAGGACATTGAGCCTATAATTTGTGATCCTAGAGAAGCTAAATAAGAAGGTGAATCCAAAGAAAAACATATAAGGCATCCTCCTGAATATTAACCTTCATCAGGCGATGAAAGGAGACAGAGACAGAGAACCACATTGGAGCACCGGACTGAAATCTCAAGGTCCAAATCAGGAGCAGAAGGAGAGAGAACACGAGCAAGGAACTCAGGACCGCGAGGGGTGCACCCACACACTGAGACAATGGGGGTGTTCTACTGGGAACTCACCAAGGCCAGCAGGACTGGGTCTGAAAAAGCATGGGATAAAACCGGACTCGCTGAACATAGTGGACAATGAGGACCACTGATAACTCAAGAACAATGGCAATGGGTTTTTGATCCTACTGCGCGTACTGGCTTTGTGGGAGCCTAGGCAGTTTGGATGCTCACCTTATTAGACCTGGATGGAGGTGGGTGGTCCTTGGACTTCCCACAGGGCAGGGAACCCTGATTGTTCTTTAGGCTGACGAGGGAGGGGGACTTGACTGGGGGAGGGGGAGGGAAATGGGAGGCGGTGGTGGGGAGGAGGCAGAAATCTTTAAATAAATAAATAAATAAATAAATAAATAAAGACAGTATGACTCGTAGAAGACAGGCAGAACTAGCTTGCTGCCAGCTCTTCTATAATGGAAAGCTTTAGCTTGCATCCAGTTCCTCTGAGAAAGGAAAACTCCTCAGGGCAGGGTGGATGTACAAGATATGTAAGGCTTGAAAGGCCACCACTTAAATCCCCCAGGGACTGTCTAGTGCTTTTCAAGTCACTGCAGTGGGAAACAACAGCAGCCACCTAAGCAATAAACTTGGGCTGTTTGTTGTCTCTAGCAATGCAATCCTTAGCAATTTGTGGTGAGTGGCACAGAACAACTGAGATTGCTTTGCAAGTGCACCAGGGTGGTGTCTCATTCAGCCTGCCTCCCTGGGCATGCTCACAGTGCTCTAAACGGGGTGTTCACCCCTGCCTCCCTGGGCATGCTCACAGTGCTCTAAACGGGGTATTCACCCCTGCCTCCCTGGGCATGCTCACAGTGCTCTAAATGGGGTGTTCACCCCTGCCTCCCTGGGCATGCTCACAGTGCTCTAAATGGGGTGTTCACCCCTGCATCCCTGGGCATGCTCACAGTGCTCTAAATGGGGTGTTCACCCCTGCATCCCTGGGCATGCTCACAGTGCTCTAAATGGGGTGTTCACCCCTGCATCCCTGTGCATGCTCACAGTGCTCTAAATGGGTGTTCACCCCTGCATTCCTGGGCATGCTCACAGTGCTCTAAACAGGGTGTTCACCCTGCATCCCTGGGCATGCTCACGGTGCTCTACACTGAGTATTCACCCCTGCATCCCTGGGCATGCTCACAGTGCTCTAAACGGGGTGTTCACCCCTGCCTCCCTGGGCATGCTCACAGTGCTCTAAATGGGGTATTCACCCCTGCATCCCTGGGCATGCTCACAGTGCTCTAAATGGGGTGTTCACCCTGCATCCCTAAGCATGCTCACAGTGCTCTAAATGGGGTGTTCACCCCTGCATCCCTGGGCATGCTCACAGTGCTCTAAACGGGGTGTTCACCTTGCATCCCTGGGCACGCTCACGGTGTTCTGCACTGAGTATTCACCTCTGCATCCCTGAGCACGCTCATGGTGCTCTACACGGGGTGTTCCACCCTGGGTGCTTGGTACTAGGTGTCCAATTCACCCCTGCATTCCTGGGCATGCTCACAATGCTCTAAATGGGGTGTTCACCCCTGCATTTCTGGGCACGCTCACAGTGCTCGGCACTCGGTGCTCATACTGTGGCACAATTCATGGTTCCAAGACCTTTCTTGTGAATGCCAGGGCTCAAGCGGAAACCAATATGCTTCTTCATCAAGTGATTCACCAGGGGCTTGTTGCTGTGATGACGTAACACAAAAGTACGCAGCTGAAACAATGAAACCCAAGTGAAAAGGGAAATACTAGTGAATAATCTCTAGGCTGATTTGCCAACATCTATTTTCTAATTCCTCCCCAATGTGCCTCCCTCAGAGCAGTGAACTGCCTGACATTTAAAACATACTGCAGCGCCTTCCGTAACAGAGACTAGCTGTGCCCAGCACCACGCGGCTCTTGACATCCGCACCAGCAGCCAGTGAATGAAGCAAAGCTTTTCCAGCAGATGAAGAATGGGCTATGGCTGTGGAAGCTGAACACATTATAAAAATCCCCACCTTCAGTCCGCTTCTCCTGTAAGCTCATTCACCCATAATTAAACATAAAATGTTGGCTTCCAGGAATCCTTGGCCTAATGAGAGACGTCACACAGTGCCGTAATTAAAAGGCAGGACTTTACAGTAAGAATGATTTCGCGGTCAACTCTAACTCTTGTTGGAAGACTTAGGGAAAACTGTTCTCACCTTTCCTTACGTGTGAAGGGGATGAAGTGGCGGCTGCCTGTCTCACAGGGTTGCTCTGAGGACTAAATGGAGTGACAGGAGAATTCTTCATAGGTGGTACACCTTCTGCTGCTGTTGCCAATGGTGGTTGGAGAAAGACAGGTACACCTTCTGCTGCTGTTGTCAATGGTGGTTGGAGAAAGACAGGTACACCTTCTGCTGCTGTTGTCAATGGTGGTTGGAGAAAGACAGGTACACCTTCTGCTGCTGTTGTCAATGGTGGTTGGAGAAAGACAGGTACACCTTCTGCTGCTGTTGCCAATGGTGATTGGAGAAAGACAGGTACACCTTCTGCTGCTGTTGCCAATGGTGATTGGAGAAAGACAGGTACACCTTCTGCTGCTGTTGTCAATGGTGGTTGGAGAAAGACAGGAGCATACGTACACTGAACCCAGGGCACAGACTAAGAAAAGTCAGTTCAAGCCACTTCAGTGCTGGATAGCAAGCAGAGAAAGGATACCCACCCAGAAACTCTCAATGACTAGGAAAGGAACAGCAAAGGGTGGAAGCAGAGGATAAACAAGGGGAGAAGGAAGGCGGCTTTCTCTGGAAGGGGTTTCCGTCTCTTTGGTTGGCTGTTTTCTTGGTGTGTGGTTTTCCTTTTGAGACAGGGTCTCATTATGTAGCTCTGGATGGCCAGGAAATCACCATAGAGACCAGGCTTGCCTTAATCTCACAAAGCTCGACCTGCCTCTGCCCCCTAAGTGTTGGGATCACAGGCATGCACCACCACGCCCAGCTTTGGACAGGAGCTTTGGTCTCTGTTGCAGGAATGGCGATCCACTGAAGGATCTGAAGGAACTACGCAAGAACAAGTTCATTGGAAAGGCAGCATGGAAGGTGGGCTAGATGAGGGATGACATGAAGATTCCACGGGAAGCAACAACACTGAAAACCGCCCAATGGGAAGTGGACCCGAGCCCTCTAGACACCAATGCGAGAAGAGAACGAATATGTACAACCATCTGCGCACCGCAGAAGTAAGGGAGCAGGTGAGTGATGACATCAGTGACTGACAGTTGTTACGGGAAGTGACTTGCTTTTGAGGGGAAAGACTAAAAGTGAGCTGAGTCACACTGGATTTTAGAACCTAGTAATGTTGACAGTATCCAAGCAGCCAGATGTACGGAGTCAGACAAAGATCAGAAGGCCATCAGAAGACACGGGGCTGTCTTTAGAGTTTTATTAGAAGCACTACTAAAAAGAAAAACACATCAAGATCTTGGGCCCCAGTTTCCACTAGGAAATGAATGCTAAGAAATACTCCAAAAGCAGTGTCAGAATGAAAAGTAGATGCCTTGGTTATCCCAACCCATATCCCTCCGGCTATGAATTAGCCAGCGTCTGGTAGCTGACTGGGCTAAAGGAACAGAAGGAGAGCACTAACCAATGAAGTGTCCAGAGCCCTGTATTGCTTCACCCGCTTCCTCTCTGAAGACAAGAGAAGCCTGCAGGCAAAGCTGACGGGAGCAGCTGGCAGAAAGGGTTCCCCATACAGCACTCCTCAATCAGGTAGCAGAAGGGGAAATAATGTGTTCTAGATAACTCTTGTTTAGTTTTATTTTTTTTCAAATAGTGCTGGTTGCAATATGATTTTTGCCTTAGCCACAGTCCCTGGCAGAGCTGTGCTCCAGATATATCTAGCACTCCCGCCCATCTCCAGAGCTGACTGCTTAAGACAAGTATCACACAGCGATTTTCAACTGTTCCAAACAATCATTCCGTTCTCCCTTTGTTTGTATTTCTCCTGGCCGGCAGGCTTTAGTATTTCCAGGTCAGGGGCTTCTTCCTCTTGTCCTTGCACTAAACATTCCAAAGCACCTGGTAAGTGTTGACTGAAGAAAAACAAAAAAAAATGAGGGAGGGAGAGAAGGAAGAAAAGAAGGGAGAGAAACAGGGAGGAAAAGAAAGGAAAAAGGAGGCAGAGTATAGGGGATTCACCACGCCCATCTCTTGGGCTCTCCTTTTAGTAGGAATGACACGCACAGGTAATCATGGTCCCTAACACAGTCCTCAGTCTCTTGAAGGGACAGTAATACAATCCTCTCAGATAGCTTCTAACTTTTGAATTTATTTCTTCTGCAAACGATTATCTTCTTGCTTGTATGTCGTGACCGTAGGAGAGAATGCTACAAGGAAAGTAACCCTGGAATGATGTGCTGGCTGGTCAGTCCGTTATTAGTGAGTTACGTTCGTACCCTGTCAAAGGTCCATAGACTCTCATCTCTTAAATTAGTTAAATGGACCAGATAGTACCTGTTCCTACCTCCTCCCATCTCTCTGAGATTGGTCTCATGTGGGTCGGGACTGGCTTAAACATTCTATGTGGCAGAGGATGATTTGAACTTCTGATTCTCTGGGTACAATTTTGCAGGAATTTCTTGACTGTCATAGGTTGAAAAGCAATACATGGATCTTCCCCATGATAAACTGGTTTTCCTATAAACCAATCTGAAAATTAAAGCTAGAATCATTCTTGGCTCCAATACCACCGAAACCTCTTCTGTTTCCTTTCTCAGAAGCGCAATAAGATTCTTTCCAACTTCCTTTCCCAGAGTAAAAAAATAAAAAAAAAAAAGCATAGTTCCATGTGACTACAAAGAGCTGACTTGAGAAATTCTCTTGAGCTGGGGAAACCTACCTTGTAAACAGTATGGTGGCATGGCAGTTAAGAGGAAAAAAGCTTGCATCTCGTTGGCTCGTTTCCCCATTCATAACAGCCCCCTCACTATACCCTACTCTGCCATTCTGAAATCTTGGCTCTAGGATGCAGGCCCATCCCTCCTCAACGGCCTGGATCTCAGGAGTCCAGTGACCTGAATTCAGCTACAGCAGTACCACAGAAGTAGCACCAGCTCCTCAGAAGCCAGTCCAAGGAACTGTCTCTGTTCTCAGCACACCCTGCTCCCTACAGTCCCCACATCCTTGATAGTTTAGAGAATTCTTCAAGCCTTGCCCACTTCCTGGGTATCACTTGCGAATGCAGTGAACCATCACCTATATTAATGTACCATGCAAAAGAAGTGAGGAAGATTTGGCTCCGCCTAATACACTACATGTAACATGGCATAGTGAATATGAGCATGCAGATTCAGTAGTGACACTATAGTAACAGAAGCAGAGGAAACTATGGAAGAGCTGAACCATCTCCTTACACAGGAAGAAGACTGACCAGGAGAAAATGAGGGAAAGACATTCTGTTAGAAAACAGGGACGCTACTGATAGACAGTGACAAGGAGAGCCTGGTCAGAAAAGGGGGTTTTGCAGGGGAGGGGAAGCAGAGCTAGAAGAGGCACAAATGGCCGGTGCTAGAAGATTCTAGCACACTGATGAGGTTTTGGATAACAGAGCAAGGAGGGAGTGCAGAAGAATGCAGGACGAGAAGAACAAGGGCGTGGACTTCAGGTCGGAAGCTTAAAACTAATCCAAAGTTTCACCTCTGAAAACTGGGATACCCTACAGGGAAGTTCACACATGATTCATTCGATACTGTGAAGTTCAAGATGAATTAGTTCTCAATGTTCGGGTCATTACTGCTGAAAGAATGACGGAATTTTAGTTCACCTCACAAAATGACATGAAAACACCATCTGAAGCAAAGATTTTCCATAATAAAAGACTTGGACTCAGACGCACCTACCCACCCACAGGAGAACACCTCACACACCCAGAAAACGTGTCATAGTGCAAACATAAGCAGGACTAAAGTCTGTGCTCGCTGAAACAAACAATGCAGTTCCTGGGAGAAATGACAGGAGCAGGAACACACTTCCAGCCCTGCGGAACTGCCAAAGCAACGCAGTCACGACTGACTTCTCCGCTCCATCGCCACGGACTTTTTATAGGACTTAGTATCCTTTCTATGCGTCCTTGCGCTGTTATTTTATACACTTCTCTTCAAACAGACCATAAAATATTACTTAGACAAAAGGAAAAGCTTGACACTTCTAGATTCCCTCTAGATGCTCCTGCAGTGAATAAAAACTCCTCTGAGAAAGCGTTAGGGACCTGTACAAGAGACATTGTCACTGTTCCTCCATACACTTAGAGCATTTCATTAGAACTGCTCTTAGCAATTTATCACTGAACAGCGAAATTTACTTTTAACTTGAACAGAAACAGGTACAGTGCTTTGTTTACAGTGGCTATGAGATAAATTTCTTATGTCTTTTAAAAACTGAGGGTCTTTAATACATTTTAGAATATGACTTATTAACTCTGCATCTGGACAATCAGAGCTAATTAAAACAAATCGGATTTGGCAAAAGGGTTAAATGTTTTCGAATCTATTTTCATATTAAGTGGTCAATTTCAGGACAGCTGAGAAGAGCTCAGGACACCATGGCACACGTCCGCAGATTGTCTGGTGATCAAAAGCATCTGGCTTTCCTTGATTATTTATGGAATTCCACTTGGTGTTTTCAAAACAATTTTGCAATATTTGGACACTCTCCAAGCAGTTTATTCAATTCACATTTCCCCAACACTCATCTGATTCAAAAGTCTGGTGATTATTCCTTTACAGTTTTCACCTGAATACTAAGTTCACTCTAAAGTCAACTCAGGGTTTCAGTAAACAAAATGAAAATAAAGGAAAAAATTTCATGATAATTCAAAATTCATTATTATCCAAATTTGTCTTAGAATTGTTCAATCTGTGGTGCCCTGGGTTCTGAACCTAAATACTGTATCTGAACACTAACCATGACACAGCACAAGACTTTCTGGGAAGGAATATTCCATTCAGTCAAGAGACAGCTAAACACACTGCCATGAGGATGGAGCATCAGTATCCGTTCTCACAGCAGGAAAGGGGTGTGGGACCGGAGATTCTCTGCATCAAGAAGGAGCTTAAGAATGAATGCCATGTCCTGTGGTAAAAAGGGTTGGCTTGCTTGACTCTATTCGGTAAGAAGTTAAAATTGAAAACAGGGAGCTAAGAATCAGAGGAATGGAGATGGAGTGGCTGGATAAAGTTCAAAGTCACCAGCAATCGGAAGTTCAAACCCCTGAAGCACTACATGCTTCTGATGGAAATAATTTTCAGGATAAATCTTCCCCGCCCTTCTATGAATGACCCCCCAGTACGTGACCAAGACAGAGAAAAGAAACGTGCTACAAAAGTTAGCCAAATACGAGTGATGACCTACAAGTGCACATTCTGAATAACAGGAAAAATAACAAAGAGCTCGCCTTTGATAGGAGACACCAATTACATAAAAGGAATCTGAAATAAGACACTTTTTTCATTTTATATTTATTATATTATAACATTATTCTAAATATTTATGGAAACTAGAATATGTTTAAAACATATGTTGCTTATGAAATAAAATTATGAATTGTTTCTCCTGTGTTTTTAAGAGTGATGGAATGGGTATTAAGAAAAGATCTTTCACACATAAGCGCTCCACAATGAGCCTTTGCACTGTGCAATTTAGAGTCCTAGATGATTAGAGTTTTAAATGATAGCACTTTACTGTACCTTCAAGGAGACTTTTCACGTATGTGTGTGTGCGCGCGCGCATGTGAACATGCCAGTTATTTACCTGCAGTATCACAGCAACATTCTATGCTGACACCAAGATGCTCTGAGTAATACTTATAATTTTTGGCTTAATGTTCTCAATTATTTTCTAAAATGATATTCATTTGAATACCTTTGGGGTAAAAGAAATTTAATGAGCAAATTTAAACTATGATAATATGCTTCTTTGAATGAAACACCGCTAAAGCAACAGCTGTAAGAAGCTGTGTATGTGTGTGCATACACACACACACACACACACACACACACAAATGATGGCTTAGGAACAGGAATAGTAAATAAGACTAAGTAGAACTGTTGGAAATTGGCAAAAGCAAGGAATCTAACAGGTCATGAGGGAGAAATGCCTTAACAAAGCTGCAAGCTTCCCTCCCCAAACTGGCTAGTGAAGCCATGTGGCCACACGGCCCCAGCCCTGCAGATGCCCAGCATCAGCTAGCTGTCACTCTGACATTCCAATTCATTGGAAAAAAAATATAAAATATGGTAGGTGGGAAAATGAGGCAAGACAAAAGAGTTCTAATACAGAGTACAGCTGAATTCCCTGGCATCTGTTTTATAACTATGAAATATGGATAAACTAAAAGTCTTGACAGCACGTGCATAATGCAGACAGAAATAAGTTTTAACCTGCTAAAAGTACACTTAAGAAAACAACTAACAAACCTCAACAATAACAATTAAAACAACAGCCTAATTTTCAATCAAAAATGGGCAAAGTGCCAGAACAGACATTTCTCAACAATCTACAAATGATTAAAGTCTATGAAAAAACAAACTAACAAACAAACAAAAAACCATTCAGCTGGTCACTGATCATCCAGGAAACGGACAGACAGGCCACACTGAGATACTGTTTCACCACAAGGAGTGAGGCTCGTTAGACAAGATAAAAACCACTGCGCATGGCTGTGCACGCCTGTGGTCCCAGTCCTAGGGAGACTGAGGAAGAACTGTAGGTTTTAGACTGTCTCAACCAAATAAACAAATATAACAAAACCAATAATGTCAGGAACGATGCTAAGGAAAGGGGACTCTTACACAATTTGGTGGGGGAATGCAACTTAGTACAACCACCATGAAAGCAAAATAGAGATCCCTCAAAAACCTTTATGCCACTTCTGGGTACGAATGCCAAAGAGGGAAATAAGTCTGTCAACGAGATATATCATCCATAGGTTTATTGCAGCACTCATAACAGCCAATCAATTGAGACATGCACCAATAATGTATGATAAAAAAGGTGTTCTCCCTATACACACACACATACACACACACATGTACACACACACACACATGAATAGTATCTGGTCATAAAAATTTATTTCATCATTGGCAGCAACTTGGGTGGACCATTGGAATAATGAAATTTCAGGCATAGACTCGGGGCTCATGCCTACATTCTAAGTACTGAGGAAGTAGAAGCAGAAGCAGAATTATCATCAGGACTTTGAGACTAGCCTATGCTAAAGACACTGTCTCAAAATATAATAAAATAAAAGCTCATTGTAAATCAACTGTGTAAAGCATGTTATTCCCACGGCGGGGGGGGGGGGGGAGTTCCGCGTGCAATAACACCCAGGATAATGGCCATTAAAAATCCTGCACTGAGCTCAGCAGGGTGGCGCGTGACTGTATAAAACAACCAGTCAGAAGACTAATGAAGGACAGGCTGAGTCAGAAACGAGCCTGTTTGCAAAACAGAAATCATATACTCTCCCATCCTACCTCTTATGGCTTCTGGGAGAAAGAAAACTAAGAATAAACAATTGACCCATTCATATAATTGGCCTCAGCAGGCACTGGCTACTAATAACATCAACAGGACTATTTCCCACAGCCTCCAGAGGGCACACTGAGGAGCCAAGAGTCCAAGAGAAAGAAATGGCCTTCTGGTCAACAGTAACTGTAAACCCTTCTTCCTCATTTCCAAGATCCATGTCTTCACTTTTAATATAACATGCCTACAGTCAGTCTAGACTCTAAATTCACATCATTCCTTATTTAAATAAATTTCTATCAGGGGAGTTAATGTGAGGGCAAATTTTTAAAGCATTATTTGTTTTTTAAAAAAAGAATAAGTACTCTAATTAATCATTAGGGAAACACAAATTAATAGACTTCCTGAGAGTAAGATTTCCAGAAAAAACATATGATACTCAATCAAAGACAAATTTCAGATGCAGTCCCCAGTACAGTCCAAATTTTACACGGGACATACCTATACTAAGATGCAATTTGTTGTTTCCTCCAAATTAAGTTGCAATAGTATGGCAGTTTTCTTTGCTACATCTAGCCATGCTAGCAGGGTAAATTCAACATCATGAAACATGTTTTGCTATAAGTAAATATTTGAGCTTCTATTTTATTTAGATTCTTTTCTTGCATTGTTAGGAAAAAGCTATGACTATGCCAACTTTTGTTTAACCCACATTTCAGGAATTCTTCCCTGACACATAATTTAGTCATGTCTCAATTTCCTGTGCCTGACGGAGTTGCTCAAGAAGAGGTCATGTGCAGTTATGTGCTGTGGCAGCATGCGGGAACACCACTTCCCTTTGGCTCCAGGCAGACAGACCTCCTGGTATGCTTTAGTCCTCACCTCTGGTAGGAGCAGATGACACAGTCCCTCTGTTCAGAGAACAGTTACACAATCACTATATACAAATCTGCAAGATGAGGTCTGTAAGAGATCTAATTCTGTCATCTTTGTCAGGTTCTACAATCACTGTCATCATTGCTAGAATACAGGGAGCTGGCACTTGCAGGGGGACCACAAGGTACTTTACAGTCGTCAAAAATTGTTTGCATCTGTGTCATTAAAAATCTGTGGGGTAAAAAGGATAAGAGCAACTGTAAGAAGAGCTCCATGGTCCGACATCATACATGAACGCTCTGGAGCATGGATGACTGCAGACACGCATTCTAGACTGTGCAGCAAGTAACCCACAGGCAACAGAGGAGAAAAGGGGCAAATCCAGCAACAAAGACACTGGGGCACCAGCGAGTGGGATGCCACCAAAGAAGAGCTGAAATGGCAAGAAGGAGCCTGGACAAAGGCAAGGCGAGCCACATGAAACTGAAGGGAGCAGGGAGGCTGAAAAACCGCTCAGGATGGAATTAAGATGGAATCAAGATGAGTTACAGGACTCAGTCTCCACCAGACAACAGCTTCCCGGGGTCAATCATAGCATATAACCCGAAACACGGAAACTCATATAAATATTCTGAACAGTACAGAAATCTCCCGAGCATTTGGTTATCCTGGTCGTGAACAAGGGTAGTTAGAATCCAAGGTCCCAGGAATAGCATGGAATCCCCTTGGGAAATTCAAAGTACCAAGGAGAGATGGGTCCGCTCTTTTACATCATGTATCTTGATCCCCCTCTTTTCGTCTTGGGTTATTTGCAACTGACGTTTTAGCCCTTTCTAACTGTATCAGCTACTTCCATATTTTTTCTTTTTTCCTGTCTTGTCTTTCTCTTTTTCTGTCTTTCGTTCTTTTTCTATTCTTTTCTTTTTTGTTCATGGTCTTGCTACTGTATAACCCAGATTGGCCTGGAATACTGTACATTCTAGTCTTCAAGTTCAGAGACCCGCCTGACTCCCAAGTGCTGGGATTAAAGGTGTGAGCCACCACGACTGGCCTACTTCAAATGTTTAATAGATATTAGTAAGAATAAACTACTGTTAGCAAGTCTAGTCCCTAACACAATATTCCATACAAGGCTAATATTTAACAAATAATATAGAGATTTTTTAGAAGAACAAAAAGAAATATGGTAATTAGCTATAGGGCTCAAGAATGAAAAAGGAAATCTATTCAAGGATCGTAATCTACAAAGACTAAGAGTTGGGGATGTCGGACCAGTGAGGCAATGCCAACCAACAAGCATCACTAAAGACCGTGCACCATGCCTGGAGTGAAAGGAAACCTCTGCTAATGGACCCATGCTGAGTAAGAGCTCAAACACCTAATACTGGGCCTGGAAATGGGCACAGAGCACAGTGCTGTCAGGGGTAAAGTATCAGCCACCGCTGTGGTCCATTTGTGGATCTGAGTGCCTGATAGGGGCTAGGCAGGGGTGGGATAAGCACCCAGAAAGCCTAGAAAAGACTGAAGTAGAGGTAGGGGTTCTGTGATTCAATTAGACCTTTCATCCCCTGGGGTTTGGGGGAGAAAATAGGATTGGAAAGCCATTGGCAGGCCGGGGTTTCCCATCAAATCAAACAACATAATTGTTGCCTATCACAAAATTCGTTTTCCTTCCTGCATGAAACTCAGGAAAGGCATTATTAAATTATGCCTTTGACTAATGGAGATGAGGAGACACTTATGGGCAGTTTTGACCTCTCTCTCTCTCTCTCTCTCTCTCTCTCTCTCGGCTCTCACATTACATTACACTTAATGCATCTCAGCTTATAGATGGCTAACTGGAGGAGAAGGAGAGGAAATACTAACTACCACAGGACTTGGCCAGACATTTCATACCCAAAGCAGCTACCCAAAATCGGTAGTATTCTTCATTTAACAAAAAATTATCATTTTTATAAGCATGGAAAAATCTGATCTATGTGATTTAATTAGAAACACTTTTTTAAATTACTATTACTTATTGCGGAATATATTAAAATAAAAAAAACTGCTTTGTTCCTTTTGATTTATTGTAGACTTGGTCAAGTTAAAGAACACTGGGCCTGTGCTAAAATAGATTAAACATACATGAAATCAGCACTAATTATACGTAGCATTAATTATCTCCAAAATAAATGTTCTCATTTTATAATGTACATTTTTCAGTAGGTTCATATTAACAGCCCTACATTCACTCCCGCCAACCCTGAGGTAAAGTAAATTTCAATGTCGCTTAGGTAGAGTGATTACATTAGGAATTATAGCCTTTATATTTATATGACTTTGCTATAGTTGAAAGGATTTTATTAAT
The DNA here is from genome assembly GCF_018167655.1 of Microtus oregoni. Taxonomy (NCBI): domain Eukaryota; kingdom Metazoa; phylum Chordata; class Mammalia; order Rodentia; family Cricetidae; genus Microtus; species Microtus oregoni. The sequence goes on from NW_024543068.1 coordinate 49,658,061, forward strand.
GCCAGCACAATCCCCCAGGCTCTAACATCTCTCAACCCGTGTGTTTTATTTGCAAGCATTCATAAATGGGCCAATTTCCTCCTGACGTTCCTGTGAGCTACATGGGAACGGAAAGTTGAGGCTCTGAAATCTAGATAACATAGTAAATTACATAGGTTGATTATTACAATAAAATGAATGAACCTCCAAAGTTTACCTTCACATATTAAGAGACTCTTCCTTCCCAGAGTCAAATTCCTGGCAACAGCACTCAAATCTGGGCAAAAAATTAAACAGAGAAAGGCTAGCAAGCATCTAAAATAGCCATGAGAAGAAGAACTTCACTCTGCAGGGAAAACCTTAATTCCTGCATGGAATTTACATAGCCTCGTCTGACCACAAATCCCACCCATTTATGAAATAAATCAGGCAACGGGAAAGGAAGACTGGATTGTAGGGACACCAGAGCTCTGAATAACATAAAAACCTTCCTAGGTGATCGTATCATGGCCCCTGGTAATGATGGCAGATCAAAGTACTGTTCGGTAAATGTACCCATTTTTCCTCTCCTAGCTCCCCGAAAGTAAGCGCCCCTACTCCATTGTTGTTAGGCTTTGTACTGACTTAGACAGAAGGAATAAAATTAGAGAGGACTCAAATGGAAATTTAGAATGTGCTCATACCCTGTCAATACCATTAGAAAAGTCCCCCCCACCCCCAACGTCTGTTGTTCTTTCCTATCAGGTTGCAGAATAAATATCTGCAAATGAACCAAAGTCCAATCCAGTGTGAAGACGTAAACCCAGGACAGCGTGCGACAAGAAGCACTGTTGCATATGGCCAAGGCCAGCTTAGGTCACCCCAGAGGATCTGGCAGTGGGCAGAGTGAAGGGGAATCCAAAGGACCTTAAGCTAACTTTATGGGGTTTTTTGTGACGAAGCAATAGGTAACGGATACAGTTATGAAAAAAAAAGGGAAGAGGTTAAAAGAGGTCCAACTTTAGTAAAATTCCTATCAGAAGAGATTAAATATTAATGTGTAACATTTGCAGCAGGGAAGGTTCCCATGAACAGAAGCCTCACGCGTATGGAAAGCATTCCCAAACCACTACTTAAAGCGAGGGGTACAAGGTTCTCATGAGCTCTGTCGCAAGACAAAGAGAAGCAACACTCTCCTTAACTAACGCTGCCCTTAGCCTCACGGGACGGTTGCACCAGACAGAGAGTTAACCCGCTGTCATCGAAAGTTTCACACTGCTGACCAGCAAGAAGAAACTGCCACGTGGGGCTGTGGGCTGAGAAAATGTTTCCTTCACTTCCCACAGGGATGCCTGTTCTTTCAGGAAATGTCAAGACCCACATACTGGAAATGAAAATGAAAGCAAACTCTCCCCTTGTGACTGACGGAGCGGCATGAGAGGATGCGACATGATGCAACCACACACAGCGAGAGCGGCTACCACATCTCCTGCAGTAGACCTTATGCTGCGAGCTGAGCCGCCCTAACAGGTATGGCCACCTTCCGCCCCTCAGCAAAACAGAATGCTATCATGTGAAGAACATAAGGAAGCAGGGGACATAGCGCGGAAGCTATGAAGCAGGGGTCCAGACACCACGCATTACTCTCCACACAGCACAAACACTCAAGCATATCTTCTTACAAGGTCACATTCTCAGCTTTTCTCCTCAAGATGAGGAAGACATCCAAAATGGTGATATTTGGAGAAAAGGACAGGGTTCTTCCTCCCCCAAAGTATTTTCTTTTTTTTTTTTTTTCAGTAATCACACATTTATTGGAAGTTATGGCCATCATGGGTATACCTGCACAAATAAAGACAGATAATGGTCCAGCATATGTATCTAAGAAAATGAAACGCTTTTTTGATTATTATAAAACACATTACAGGTATACCAAATAATCCTACAGGTCAGGCAGTTATAGAAAGATCAAATCACACTATAAAGGATATGCTGAACAAACAGAAAGGGATTGAAAATACCCCCAGAAATAGATTACATAATGCTTTAGTAACCTTGAATTTTCTTTTTTTTTTATAATGTATATAATTTATATTTATTTTTTTTTAAATTTATTTATTTATTAAGGATTTCTGCCTCGTCCCCACAACCGCTTCCCATTTCCCTCCCCCTCCCCCCGATCAAGTCCCCCCCCCCTCATCTGCTCGAAGAGCAATCAGGGTTCCCTGACCTGTGGGAAGCCCAAGGACTGCCCACCTCTATCCAGGTCTCGTAAGGTGAGCATTCAAACTGCCTAGGCTCCCACAAAGCCAGTACGTGCAGTAGGATCAAAAACCCACTGCAATTGTTCTTGAATTCTCAGTATTCCTCATTGTCCGCTATGTTCAGCTAGTCCGGATTTATCCCATGCTTTTTCAGACCTAGGCCAGCTGGCCTTGGTGAGATCCCAATAGAACATCCCCATTGTCTTAGTGTGTGGGTGCACCCCTTGTGGTCCTGAGTTCCTTGCTCGTGCTCCGTCTCCTTCTGCTCCTGATTTGGACCTTGAGATTTCTGTCCGGTGCTCCCGTGTGGGTCTCTGTCTCTGTCTCCTTTCATCGCCTGATGAAGGTTAATATTCCTGAGGATGCCTATGTGTTTGTCTTTAGTATTTTCTTAAAGTAAATCTTCATTAGTTTCCGAGAAGAATTTCAAATACCCTTCTAACACACATAGCTGGTCAAGTCTTGATGAAACTACATTTAACAGACACAGGGGTCAAAATGGCCTAGCATTTGGTAATTGGAGCAGAAAGAATAATGATATCAATGGATTGAACATATCCAATATATGAAAATTCATGAGTTTGTGATGAGACTTGTGGGTTTTTTTTAAATGACTTCCTACTGGAGGATGCTTGGACACAGATTTATTGTGCCCCAAAGTTATAGATCAGAAGAAAGAAGCAAACAGCATCCCATCTCACCTGCCCAAACTATACTCTAACCAGGCAGTAAACCGACAAAGGTACTTTGTTACTGAATTCTTATAAATGACCTTATGGAAGAAGATCACAGCTTTCTAATTCCCGATTAAGAGAGCAGACCTTTCCACCAAAATCAACAGATGTGGAGAGAAAAACTTATGGAGATAATTGTAACAGATCCAGTTGAGAAAACTGAATGTTAGTTTCTTCGGTCAATCATCGAATAAGGAAAAACTAATCAGTCTTTAACAAAGGGAGGCCAAAGGACACGGGGCCACATCCTTCAAAAGAAAAAAACGTCACAGTCATTAGATCTAATATCTAACTCATAAGAAACAGGACATGGAAAGACAAATAAAAGTATAATTAAAAAAAAACTCTGAAAAGGTGATTACACAAATCCCCAATATCGCTTGGTCATTTCTACACTAGAGTCCATTGCACCAGCAAAGCATGGGCATGAGGGAGGGAACCGGGAACACTCGACAGAAGGGTAGAGACACAACAAGAGTTAAGAGATTCAAATACGCAATATAAAGTGAACAATGGGAACAGCTGAAGAAACACATCCCAGAAAAAAACAAACAAAAAAAAAAAACAAAAAAAAAAAAAAACAAGAGTCTTTCAAAGGGTCTGACAGCTATACGATATTAATTCTTGAAATCGTTCATAATGTTTGGTGTGATGATACTGTGGCAATTAGCTTTCTTAGATAATTCTCAGATCTGCTTGGGAACTAACGACCTGACATCTAGAATTTTCATACAAATACTCCACTAGAGGAAAAACAGACATGAATGGAGTTGAGTAATACAATTCGAAAAATGTGGATTAACCCCTGCATACCATAGAAATCCACAGAGAAGCTTTATGCTACTTCTGTGTATATTTGTGATCAAATTTCACATAAAGCAAAAACAGAAACCCAGAAAAACTACCCCACAGTAGCCGATGCTCCCACACGTCTGTCTAGGCAAGCTTGCTTTTCCTATTCCTGTGGTAGAAAATGTGACCAAGAGGCAGGCGGAGATCTGTGAGTTCAAGGCCAGCCTGGTCTACAGAGGGAGTTCCAGGACAGCCTCCAAAGCTACACCTCAGAGAAACCCTGTCTCACCAAAAACAAGTAGGGAGAAAAGGCTTTATTGTATCTTACAACTCCAGTTACAGTAATCACTGAGGGCAGTCAGGGCAGGAACCCAAGGCAGACATGGGGAGGTAGGAACTGAGGCAGAGCCCATGGAGAAAGACGGCTACTAGCGTGCTGTCCTATGAACCTGAGGACCACCTGCCTAGAAGAGACAAGGAAAACAGGGAGCTGGGCTCTCCCAAGCCAATCATTAATCAAGAAATGCCCCCCAGAGCTTCTAATGGAAGCAATTTCTCTCGTTTAGGTTCCCTCTTCCCAGGTGACTGTAGTTTGTTTCAAAATGACAAAAACTAGCCAAGACGTATGTCTAAGGAGCTCTAGCATTGCTCCAGGGCCAGCCTATCTCTCCTTGTTCCCATTCTCTTTAGAATTACAGAGATCTAAGCTTGGAAGAGATTGTTTTCTATCATCAGAATTAATGACACCACAATTTGAAACTATTAGAACTGACAGCACAAAAATGTATGTTTTCAATGAATACTTATGGGATCCCTACCTCTTCCTTACCCATGAAACTCAAGGCTGTTCATATAACTTAAGTCCTGCTGCTACAACAGTGTTCGCTAAACCCTAACAAATGCTGGTCTCCCCTAGCAGAAATAAGGATGTAGTAATGGAGACTATTTTCCAAATCAAATCTGGCATGCAAACTGTCAATAAAATCTAGCTACAAAGCCACATCTAATTGATCCTGACAGGGTGTGCTTTGAGCCAAGGCCATCTTGCCCAAGCACATCAGATGTGGACTCTGAAGCCCATGTGGAAGGATTTCAGCAACAAGAGATTAGAAAGGGGTTGTGCCAGAGTTCAGCCCTGCATTAGAACCGTAAAGAGGAAGCAAAAGAACACAGAAGGGCTGGAGTATTCAACAGGCAATGACAAACTCCACCAATGGAAGGGAAGGAGGGAGGGAGGGAGGGAGGGAGGGAGGGAGGGAGGGAGGGAGAGAGAGAGAGAGAGAGAAGGTTAGCACGCATGTGGCAGAATATGAATGAAGACATTAGTTAACAACACTGCGTACTGAACTCCAGCAAAAGAGGGGAAAATGGCAGAAAACCCTCTGGATTCTGGCCCTGCCTTCTGTGGTGCAGACATGGAGGCTCACCACACTGGGGCTGAGGTCAACTATTTCATTTTTAATGTTGCTTAAATTGATGGGCAAGAAGCGAATTTGGAATGAAGTTCCAATACATGGTTATTCTTCAAGTACAGACATTCAGGAAAAGTGAGCAGGCACAGGCAATTCTAGGTAACACAAATTACAAAACATTTTAAAATGGAATTTTGCATTCTGAAAGGTCGCTTTATGATCTTTTAAAAGGTGAGATGCTTATAGACTTTAAAAAATGTATCTGCTAAATATTTAATGGAGTCTCTCAAGGTCTTTCTTTAAAAAAAGATACAGGATAGTTATTTGCATATGTAATACATTCACAAATGGAAATCACCATGTTCTTGGTGAAAACTCCCCAAACTTATGTCATATTAGTCTGCTTCCTATTTCTATAATGTAATGACTAGATACTTACAAAGAAAGTGTTTCATTTACTGCATACGTCTGGAGGTTCAAGAGCTAAGCCTTGTCTTGGATCTGGAAAGCTATGCCAGATAACAAGATAACCATGGAAGGGCGGAAGTGTGTAAGACAGAAAGATCATGTGGTCAGGGGTTGAAGTCCCACTATTCCTAACTCAATCTTTCCCAAGAGCCTATTCCCCCAAAACCTCTTACACCTCCCACTACCCCTTAACCTCACCATGTTAAGAACCAGACTTCCAGCATATTTACTCTTGGGGTAAGTGTTAATCAGATCTAAACATAGATGTGAGGGTACATGTCTATAGTCCCAACATTCTGGAGACAAAGGCAGGAGGGTTGCTCCAAGATCATGGTCAACCTGGGCTATAACAATAAAAGGCAAAACAAAGTAAGTGAAAAAGCTAAAGTATAGTGCAGAAGTCTCATAGTTAAAACACAAAACAAGGCATGGGTGTGAAGGCCAGAGAACTCTTCTCACCTGCCTACCTTTCCATCTTGTTTAAATCAGGGTCCAGGGTCTCTTCACTGGGTAAGCCAGACTAGATGGGTCAGAAACTTCTGAGAGATGCCCTTGTCTACCTCCTACCTTCCCGCTGTGGTGGGATGAAATTACAGATGTGTGGACTGTGTGACTGCATGTGTCATCATTAGTGTGGTGACACAGGCGTTCATCCACTGAGCCATCTGCTTAGCACCTCAGGGAGGTTCTTCAATGTCCGTGTGTGTCAAGTTTCCTTGAAGCTATAATGAGAATGTGCGAATGTTATACCACACAAAGGTGTTTGTTTATTTGTTTGTGTTTTTATTATTATTATTTTGGTCTGGACCTGCTTTATTGTGCACCTGTAGCATTCTCTGACCACATGAGCCACAGCCACACCTTAAGCTGCTAAGTGGTAGCTAAGCACTCTTCCTTATGGCTCTGGCTGTTGGCTCTGCCTCCCCCCCCCATTTCTGGTCCATGAGGGTCAACTCTTAAGCCCATGGGCCTGCTGAGAGCTGTGTTTAACTGGGAGCTGAGATTAACCAAAAGCTTCATTTAATGGCCCCAACACTAGGAAGTTGGTTCCCACTGTGGCAGTCATTTTTCCTTAGCTTGCATTTCTACTTAGCATGTCAGCTATTCAAGTGCTGTGTTGCACAGAAGAGCCTCTTAAAGAAGCCACATCCATTGTCTTTCTCTCCCACCCACCTCCTTTCAGTTTTCTCAGGCCCTATGTGGATATTCAGGCCCCACATTGGGCACCATTGGTCTTTGCTTTTTCTTTGATCTGCCAACCAGCTCCCAAATAAAGACACAGAGACTTATCATTAATTATGAATGCTCAAACGTAACTTAGGTTTCTCCCACCAGCGTTGTTTTTAACTTAATTTAACCTGTTTCTAGTAATTTAGCCTCTGGACTTGTAACTTGCTTTCATTCTGTATGCCCTACGTTCCTGCTCCCTCTGTGTCTGTCTAGCTGGCCCCTGGCATCTCTCTGGTGTCTCTATTTCTTTCTTCTCCCCTTTTCAAGCCTAAATTCCTCCTCTACTTACATTCCCTGCCAGGAAGTCCCAGCTATACCTCTTCCCTCACTATTGGCCATTCAGCTGTTTATTAGACCAATCAGATCCCTTAGGCAGGCAAGGTAAAATAGCATCACATCCTGACATAGTGAAACAAGTATTCCATCACATAAAAAAATGCAACGCAAATTGCATAGTTAAACAAATATTCCTCAACAGTGGAAGACATATTGGGCTTCAAAGACTGGGTTCTAAAAAAAAAAAAAAAAACATTAAAAAATACATAATATTAAAACTTTAACAAAGATTATTTATTGGAATGACAACATTTTGGGTACACAGTTAAATTATACATCAGAATAAGTTTTATCTGTCTCTCCATGTTTCCTTAGCTTAGGGAATATAAAGGCTTGCGTGCAACTCTCATTTCACTTCTCTTAGATAAGTTGGCTCTAGAAGGTCAATCCTTGCAGCTAGAGCTCCCCCACCTTTCCTACTCAAGGGACTGTTAATTGGTTGTCTTGGAGAAAGAATAACTTTGTTATATCTGATCAATACAGTAAATGGCATCATGTACTCTGCCTCGATCTACAGACCAAGGCAACTGAATTCCCATTCACCAACACATTCACTACGCACACACGCATGTGCACACACAAACAGACACACACACACCAACATCAACACCACTACCACCAACATAGTTTTTCCATTTTTACAAACATTTTAATTAGTGTTTTTAAGAATGTTAAATTTAATATCAATAATGCTGATTTATAGTTATAGTTCTTTCCAAGGTGTTAAATAATGAAGACTAAAATATGTGTTGTTAAATTAAACACTAAACACCTTGCCTAATCTTTGAAAACTAGTGTCAGAGGTCCCCAGATCCAGAGGGAGAGGATATTCTTAGAGCCCTCTGGAGATTCTGACTTAGTCTTTCCAGGAGGTCGTAGTTGCCAGTGTCAGAATGGAGACAATGAATCTATCACGTGAGTAAATGCATAATTATTATGATAAGTGTTGAAAGAGAATGACAGGATGGAATTAGAGATTCTAGAAGATAAAAATAAAGTATAAATTATGATATAAAAACTTGAACTCTGGCAGTTTAGATGATCTTAATTATATTTTAAGATGTTGGGAGGGAGAAATCCTATAATTTAAGCCTAGGCATATATCTTGGTAGCAGAGAGCTTTCCTAGCATGTATAAGGCCATAGGTTGGGAATCCAGCAATGTTAGGAGCAAAACAAAACTATGGTGTATCTTTTAGATACCCTGTAGATAAGATGGGTAGCTTATTTTTGTATTACACTATTTCTCTTATATAAACATGTTTTTATAAGGGAGAATCAAAATGAAGATTCCAACTCTTACACCACCAGAATATTCATTCTAGTTTCTTTCTGAAATGATCCATCTATCTTGTAGCACTAATAATAAAAGTCAGATATAGATATTGGGGTTTAACCTGAAAACCAGGAAAAGAAACCAGCCCAGCCACTAGAGGAGTCTTAACTTACCAAGGCTGGGTGACCACGGACTAAGCAGACAGTCTCTCTATTCTCTCATTGTATATTCCCTGTAGTGCTGGGATTAAGGAGTATGACTCCCTAGGTCAGGGATTAAAGGTGTGAGCCACCACCTCCTGGATTTATTTCTGCATTGACTTCGTGTTGCCCAGAATGGCCTTGAACTCACAGAGATCCATCTGACTCTTGTCTCCCAATTCCTGGGATTAAAATTATGTGTCTCCACTGCCTGACATCTAGAGGCTTTAGCTTTGCCTCTAGGGTTCAGGGAAACTTTATTTATCAAAATACAAATAATATAGCACTATCTGAACATATTAATCATCTTTTAAAATACAGGAAGAGAAAAGCCTCTCTGGTCTCTTTAAAATTGAAAACAGTTCTGTAAACTGCACCAAAAGCAGATGGATCAGGTTTCAAAACGAAGGCTGCATATATACATGCTCATTTGAGAAGATGAGGCAGATTCTTTTTCATGGGGAGAAGAGAATAACACACTTCAATTCCAGAAGCTCTATTTGAATCCGCTCTAAACACAGTGTGTGAAGCAGGGCAGTCATCAGCATGCCATGAGGGACGGCTTCACTGTGACCACTGGGAAGGATTTCAGTGCTCAACTGTCTGCTCATCTAAGTCCCCATCTGATAGAAAAAACCACAGCATTCCCGTGGCTCAAGGACCTCAGACTGAGAGTGTCTGTCAGAACTGTCTCCAGACTCCTCCCCAGGACTCCCTGAACCATCAGGCACAAGCTAACCAAACACCATTAGCCCAGAACCTGCAAGTGCTCTGCAAACCGCAGGCCTGACATACCTTTCTCAGGTAGAGCTCGCAGTGATAAAGGAAAGGCAGGTGGTTTTAGATTTAAAAAAAAGGGGGGGGGTGTATCTGCTTGCACTCCCATCAGCAATGCAGTAGTGTTCCCTTTACCCCACAAACTCTCCAGCATGAGTTGTCATCAGTGTTTTTGATCTTGGCAATTCTTACAGGTGTAAGATGGAATCTCAGAGTTGTTTTGATTTGCATTTCCTGATGACTAAGAATGTTGAGCATTTCCTTAAGTGTCTTTCAGCCACTTTAGATTCCTCTGTTGAGTTCTCTGTTTAGGTCTCCACTCCATTTTTTTTTTATTGGATTATTTGTTTTTTTGATGACTAACTTCTTGAGAAGTTATATTGGAGATCAGACCTCTGTCTGATGTGGGGTTGGTGAAGATCTTTTTCCATTCTGTAGGCTGTCATTTTGTCTTGTTGACTGTGTCCTTTGATTTTCAAAAGCTTTTCAGTTTGAAGAGGTCCCATTTATTAAATGTTTCTCTCAGTGTCTGTGCTACAGGGGTTATATTTAGGAAGTGGTCTTCTGTACTAATGTATTCAAGTGTATTTTCCACTTTCTCTTCTACAAGGTTCAGTGTGGTCGGCTTTATGTTGAGGTCTTTGATTTATTTAGACTTGAGTTTTGTGCATGGTTATAGATATGGATCTATTTTCCTTTTTCTACATGTTGATATTCAGTAATGCCAGCACCATTTGTTAAATATGCTTTCGGGAGTGCAAGCTGGTACAGTCCCTTTGGATATCAGTATGACAATTTCTCAGAAAATTAGGAAACAACCTTCCTCAAGACCCAGCAATACAACTTTTGGGTATATATCCAAAGGATGCTCAATTGTGCCACTAGAACATGTGTTCAACTATGTTCATAGCAGCATTGTTTGTCATAGCCAGAACCTGGAAACAACCTAAATGCCCCTCTACCAAAGAATGGATAAGGAAAACATGATACATTTACACAATGGAGTACTACACAGCAGAAAAAAATGACATCTTGAAATTGTCAGGCAAATGGATGGAGCTAGAAAACATCATTTTGAGTGAGGTAACCCAGACCCAGAAAGACAATTATCATATGTACTCACTCATTAGTGGTTTTTAAACATAAAGTAAAGAAAACCGGCCTACAAATCACAATCCCAGAGAACCTAGACAACAATGATGACCCTAAGGGAGACATACATGTATCTAATCTACATGAGAAGTAGAAAAAGACAAGATCTCCTGAGTAAACTGAGAGCATGGGGACCATGGGAGAGGGCTAAAGGGGAGGGGGCAAAGAAATATATAACTCAAAAAAATCAATAATTTTCTTTTTTAAAAAGAAAGCAGGTTGGTCAAGCCTCAAGGGACAAGCTAGTAAGCAGCCTTCCTCCATGGCCTCCCCTTTCTACACACACACACACACACACACACACACACACACACACACACGTTCACAGTATTTTAACATCAGCCCCTAAAAGGATTATCATGGATTGGGGAGATCAGGCAAAGAGAAGATGTCTGTGTAGGCCTTCTGTACTGTGGGGACTAGCATCAGTGCACCCATCCTCCTGAACTAAAAGGCTTCTACTCTATTCAAGGCTCCCCCTAAAATAAATAATCTTGCTGTGTGGGCATTGCCAAGAGACCCAGTCACGGCTGCATGGCTACAACTTCCCACACATTCATATCTCTATGCTGAAAGAGCATGCAAGACTCCATCTGAAAAAAAAAAAAAACCCTCAAGACAACGCAATGATTCTACAACACCAGGAAAAGCAAAGGGTACTCTCATGACATCGCTAAGGTCTCTGTTCACTTGGACAAGCAAATTCAAACCCATCAGAGCTACTAGTTAAAAATGACTGTGCTGAAATTGAAATTAACTCTAAGCCATTATCTCCGTATATTGTGAAAGCATCAAGAACTGAAAAGCAACCAGCAGGTGAGACATATTTCATAAGCTTCCAGTCCATGCTGAGCACCAGAAGGCAGACGCAGGCTCATGCTCACCTTCTTCTACCCATGTTAGCAGGCCGCCCCGCTTTCTGTATGAGATGTTCTCATTGTCTCACAAGCTGCCCTCATACACACAGGTGTGTGCTCTTCAAAATGCTAAAAGGAGCTTTAAATACCCGTGTTCGTGGGTCTAGGACCACACTCAGCCTTATCCCCAACGTCAGTCTCTACACCAAAGGTAGCTGTCCAAACTTTGTTTAATAAATAAGGATGCAAGGATTATCAGGGACCATTTCTTTGCTGGTGCCACACTGCAAATATTCATGGCCTGTCGACTATTCATCTCCCATAAAGCCTAGCTGCCACATTGGCTTGTCATCTGCCAAGAAATAAATCAGTACCTACCAGGGAGTATGCCCTAATTGAAAGGTGCTCATGTTAAATTGGTTTAATGCCCTCAACAACCCCGTGGGATAGTTTTAACCAATACTTTATAGCATATAAAAGTGTTAGTGTTGATTATGTGCCCATAAAACAGCTTCCCACAGGGTTGACATGTTATTCCCTTCACATGATGTGAGGCAGTGAAGAACTCTAGCAACAACGGCAAGGATGGGCTTCCGGGTTTGTCCTTCGATCTGCACAAAGACTCACTCTGGGCCTGAAACATCATGTCTCTTCAAAGCAGGGACTCAAAGAACTCAAGTGAAAACCAGCTTCTTCAGGGGCTATAGCAGTGTGAACCAGCTAGAGATGCCCCTGCCACAAAGGGGCAGTGATTTGCATTAAACTCCTCTTCTGTTCTCTTTAACATGCCCAACAGGCAGCGTTAGATCAGAAAGCCATAATCACAATTTCAGTCTTGAAATTACACTGTCCTCCTTCCCCAGGGAGATGGAAGGAAAAGCACAGGCAGCAGGCCCTGGGCACCAGCAAAGGACACCTCTGCACACCTCAGAGTGTCAGGGAGGCTTCGTTCTGCTCTCAGTGGGCATGGGGAGGAGTCGATGAATACAGAAACCTCCGTATGCCTGGAAGCTGGGTGTTGTGGGGAATCCAAGTGCCCTTTATCAACCCAGGATTTGCCTTCTTTTGTCTCACATCGGGGAAGATTTGGGGGCATGTGGAGATAATGACATCAGGAGACAGAACAGAAAGTAAGCCAAACCAGAGGTGTGTGGCCGCATCCTTTAAAGGCAGACGGTCACATGGGTGCTAGAAAGAACAAAAGTGGTGATGGAGGAAGGTCATTGGCTAATAAAGGAACTGCCTTGGCCCATTTTATTGGTTAGAGGATAGGTGGGAGGAGTAAACAGAACAGAATGCTGGAAGGAAGAGGAAGTGAGGTCAGACTCGACAGCTCTCCTCTAGGGGGCAGACACCTCAGAGAGACGCCATGCCCCGCTCCCAGGATGAAGCTCCGACCCAGGACGGACATAGGCTAGAATCTCCCCGGTAAGCGCACCTTGGGGTGCTACACACAGATGATTAGAAATGGGCTAAATTAATATGTGAGAATTAGCCTAGAAGAGAATGGGCCAAGCAGTGTTTAAATGAATACAGTTTGTGTGTTGTTATTTCGGGCATAAGCTAGCCGAGCAGGCAGCCGGGGTGCCAGGGACGCAGCCCCCCGCCACTCTAATTACTACAAAGTGGGAATTGTATTATGAAGTGGCATCTATTACTTGTATCATCTCCCAATGCCCCCCTCCACCTCTCATTCCCCAGAAATCACTACCCTAGTTAATACTGCAATTAATTCTCTCTGGACAATTAACTTTTTTAAAGTATCAGTTAAGCTAGCTTACAAATCATCATTAATAAACTCCTCATGGAAATGATCTACTCGCTAATAGTGCCGGTTAAATTTACCGTCACCCAGTGTATAGAGGGAAGAAAGTCTCCTATTGCTGTCCGCACACTGGCGTCTAATGGTTGCTTCACACACAAATCAAAGAGACAAATTTAAACAGGAATGTTTCCAAGCATGCCTGCAGTAGAGTTGGCAGTCAGCAAAGATACTATTTCTCTTAAATGAAAAAGAGGCTCCCTGCAAAACTCCCTTTCAGGAAAGACATTACTACTGTAATAGACGACCCCCAAAACAAGCAGCTCCCCAAAACATCTAGCCACTTCCATCCCAAGCCTTAGGAACAGACTGGGCTGTCACTATCTAAAGTAAATGCAACTCAATATAAACTGTGATTTGAAAACTTCTATTAAAATTTATAATAAGAAATTGATCTACCAGATCTTTATATTCTTATTTTTTAAAAGTATGGCTCTCTGACATATAAAAGAAAACAAAAGAGACTAAAAATGATTGTGTGTTAAATTTTACGAACCAGTAAGTGCAGTTCTCAACTTAGAAGGGTACAGTGAGCCTGGATGGTCTAAGGCTAACAAGGTCTTTCACAAGAAGCAGAAAAGCAAGGAGAAGCAGCTGAGCCAGACGGGCACATGATTCTGCTGTCAACACATCAACAGCGTCTTTCATCCTTGTGTCTGTGGTCTTTACCTTAGAAACAACTTATCACCCAATCAATCTCCCCAAGGAAAACAACCCTTTCTTTGGTAGCAGAAGTACTGGTCTGCTATACTTTGAGTTATTAGTCAGCACACAGAAAACAGGGCAGTAATAATCAATCAGGGATGGGCTCGGGGAGTTTCTGTTCTGACACAGCGGCAAGCCTTCCAGGATAGACCAAAGGTTGCGAAACGTGAGGCTACAAAAAGCATTGCTTCCTCAAAGAACATCTAAACACAGAAAGCCTTTAAAACAGTGGTTCTCAGCCTTCCTAACACTGCGACCCTTTCATACAGTTCCTCATATTGTGGTGATTCCCAACCATGAAATTATTTCATTGCTACTTCATAACTGTAATTCGGCTACTGTTATAAATCATGATGCAAATGTTGGATATGCAGGATACTTGGCAAGTGATTCCAGAAGGGGCTGTGGCCCACTAGTTAAAGATCACTGCTTTAAAGGCTCTGTGTAAACGGATGAGAAGAATCAGGGCTGTTCCACTGGCCATTGATATTCCTTGTATATAGCAAATAGGTTCTGAAGAATGTGTTTTAGCAACATGCTTATTGGGGAATCCTTTTGCTATTCTGATCAGCACTGGTCACAATGACCACACAAGTGTATATAGGGATAGAAGTTTCCAAAGGTCACCTCCAGGCCTTGGATGGCAGCACCTTACAACCTCTCATCATTGGGTGGGTGTCCTAAGTCACAAGGGCAGAGCTTTGTTTTCCGGCGGAATTCCAGTGATTCTGTGGTGCATTTTAGCATCAGAAACTGTCATACAACCAGGACGCTAAAATGTGTCTTGCAGGAAACATGTTGCTTTTCGTATGCCTGACAGCTCAAATGTTTCCACACGCCACAATTATTGCAGAGTGTGAGGATCAGCAAGCATCAAAGGGAAAGTCATAAGTGCAAGAAATGCAAATATGATCTCCACCCCTCTGCTCCAAGTCTACAAAAATAAACTATTTGCTGCTATAGTAAAATATGTATTTTTGTAATAATATATATGTACATACATGCATGCATACAATTGTATTTAAATAAATAAAATGATAGAGCACAACTTGAAAAAAGTACTGGGCTTCAGTTAACATATGACGAATTTTAAATAATCTAAGGAGACTTTCATAACACTGAAAAATAGAAATTTGCCTTCTTCAAACATGGTACCTTTGAGTACAGCCTAGAAGAGCGTATCAATGAGTCCACAAAAATACCAGCAAAGGCAAGCCCTAATGAGCTCTGGGGTTCCCATATCTAAGTAGGACGACCACTTACTGTCCCCTCTAACAGTGACTCCTTATTCTAAGAGGGGAAAATAGTTGATTGTGTGACTTAACACAGTTGATAATTATGCATTTATTTGTTTACTGAAGGAACGACTGTCCCTCATACTTCACCGTAAAGTCCCATAAGGTCAGAGAAGATGAAGCTGTGCCCCCCACTCAGCAGCTCTCATTGCATACAGTGGGCATTCAGTACGCTGGAAGGTCAACTGACTGAGATCATGAATAAACTGACTTGTCTTTAGGTTCCCAGGCCTTATTACACACATACATCATTCAAAAAAAACTTCCTTTCAGTCAAGCACATAGACCAAGAAAAAATGAAAAAAGGGGAAAATTACAACACTCCTAAAGACAAAATAAGCAAATAAAAAACATCAGAAAGTCTATAATATGCATATGTAAGGAAAACTACATACAATAGGATAACTAGCTTAAATGGACACAGCACGAGAAACAACTAGCCACTCTCACATCTCTAGATGCATTTGCTAATATCTGAATCCATTAACATAGTGCTAATGGCATAAATGTAGGAAACTCTTTTTTAAAATATGTGAAAAATAATGAATAGGTTTGTTTTTGTGAAATGATTGCATAAGTCAAATTCTAACATATTTTCAAAACAAAAAATTTATAAATAGTATTTTATTCTATTAATGTTCAAAGTTATTACAATTTTACAATCATACCCCTATTTTTAGGCTGAAATAGTTTAACAAAAATAAATGCGGGCAATAAAAGCAAGCTGAGTTTCAAACTTACGTATACCAACTCTCAGACTTCCTCCTAACTGCACATGAGGAATACTAAGCCGGAAGCATTTTATATTCCTGCTAGCTACCACTGAGGTATTAGAAGTCATGAGAAACAACAGAAGAAATTAGGCAGTCCCAAGGGAAGTTAATTTGAGGGTTACTCTTTTGAGATCTCTGGTACTTCCCTGACAGTCAGTGGAGACTAGATAGATACTCCTTTTGACAGGGAATTAATACAATCGACAGTGTGTCCATTCCCTTCGGGAAGAAGACAGAATATGGTGATTTAACAAGGTGACAGTGTGACCACTCCCTTTGGGAAGAAGACAGAACATCTATAGAGCAGTGATTCATGTGCCAGCAGAGAGAAGTGCCTATGGAAACTTCCAGTTTTTCCCTCCCTACCACTGCAGGCTGGAGAACCGCAACTTACCATTCACTGGAGAGCCCTTATTGCCCATCCCTGCTCCTGGGGAAAGCTTTTTCCAATTGTCCACTAAATAGACTGTCTGTGCATTTAACTCTGCAGCCACTCAACATCCGGGATTGTATAGATCAAAATTCTCTGTTCACCTCTTTCTCCTCCACTGGATTCAGAGCTCAGAGAATTCCAGAACCTTACCATGTCTCTCCCACATCTCGTGTCAAACACAGTACACATTCTAATGGCTACCAAGGGCAAAGAAGAAGTCAGAAACTATGAGTAATAAAACCATGAAGGCAAAAAGATGGCTGAAAAATTTCCACCAAGCCTGACAGTTCCGGGAATCCACGCAGTAGAAGAAAAGACCTGAATTGCACAAGTTGTTCTCTGACCTCCACGTGTGCACGACGGCACAATCGCAGCCACACATGACCTCCATATGACCTTCACATGACCTCCACATGACCTCCACATGACCTCCACGTGTGCGCGATGGCACAAATGCAGCCACACATGACCTCCACATGTGCACGACAGTACAATCGCAACCACACATGACCTCCACATGACCTCCACGTGTGCACGACGGCACAAATGCAGCCACACATGACCTCCACATGACCTTCACATGACCTCCACATGTGCACGACGGCACAAATGCAGCCACACATGACCTCCACATGACCTCCACATGACCTCCACATGTGCACGACGGCACAAATGCAGCCACACATGACCTCCACATGACCTCCACATATGCACGACGGCACAAATGCAGCCACACATGACCTCCATATGACCTCCACACGTGCACGACGGCACAAATGCAGCCACACATGACCTCCACATGACCTCCACATGACCTCCACATGACCTTCACACGTGCACGACGGCACAAATGCAGCCACACATGACCTCCACATGACCTCCACATGACCTCCACACGTGCACAACGGCATGAATGCAGCCTCATTTGAAAGCATAACATTTTTAAAAATAAATACATAAATTTTCAGAGATTTTTAAAATGTTGATGTGTATGGGTGTTTTGCTTGCATTATGTCTATGTACCACATACACGCATGGTGCCCACAGAAGCTACAAGAGAGTATTGGGTTCACTGAGACTGAAGTCACAAGATAGATGGTTGTGAGCTACCATGGAGATGCTGGAAATCAAACCAGGTCCTGGAAAAGAGAAGCTAGCATTCTTAACAGCTCAGCTGTCTGTCGCTCCAGCTCCTAAATAAATAAAACTTAGAAAAATAAAAGCAGTATTTCTGTGTATTGCTACATATCTGGATAAACAAATGGATGGGAGGGGAAGGATGGCTTGCTGAGCAAGCACTGGGGACCCTAAAACCCAGGTACGGTAGCATTTATATACAATTCAAGGCTGGAAAGAAACCAGTGAACCTGGGAGGTTGCTGACCAGTCAGTCTAGCTGAGTTGATGAGTTCAGATTCAGTGAGAGGCTCTGTCTCAGAAATAAGGTGGAGAGCGATCAAAAAGGCCAACCAATATCTACCTCCAGCCTCCACGCATATATTCACACACACCACACACACACACACACACACGTGAAAACACAGACACTAACAAACAGATACACACACACACACACACACACACACACCATACCAACTGAAAGGAGCACGGAGAACACACTCCTCCGTAAAGAACGGCTCATATCCTACACTCTGACCTTTGAATGCAGACTTCCATCACCAAGTGCACAGATGGCACTGAGAAGTTTTCAGGGACGAGGCGGCCATCTATTGTCCAGGCCCTCTAAGAACTGAATTCAGAGGGCTATGTGGAAGAGCGGGAGAAGAAACACGAGTGGAAAGCAGCTCACATGCAGGAGCACGTTAGTTCATTTAATTTTTAATTGAAAAGGAACCGCATATGGGGCAGAATGGCCATGAACGGTCCTCCTATCTCCTCCTCCCAAGGGCTAGGCTCACAGGCATGTGCACGGAACCCCTAGAAGCACCACTTCTAAAGATGAGAATTATCATGTTGAACAATCCACATCCACACATAGAAGTCATCTGCTCAGAATTAACAGGCAACCTCATCACAGGCAGACAGACCACCAATCTAAATTCTGCTGCACTATGCCCGGGTGCAGTGGTAGTGATTAACTGTACATTTCACAGGCTAGTTAAGAAATTCAACCATGCTATGTCATCCAAAATGTCCTTTGAATCAAGGCAGCAGTGACCCAGCCTACGTCACAGCTCCAGTTCCAGAAAGTGAGACATACACAATAAAAAAGCAAGGCTTGATTTTACACATGATGGCTTAGCAGCAAGAACTTCTATGTCAAAAGACAAATGGGACCAATAAAAAGGCTTTATTACAAAGGCCACCAACAGACCTAAAAAAAAAAAAAAGCATGACTCAGTGTCAACCAAAGCAATTCTCCCACTTTAATTTGGTATTTATTGTTCTTATGATTTTTTGCATAATGAAATACCCCAGAATACACCCTTTTGGCATTTTTAAACTCCAAACAGTACTTTTTCAACCATTACTGCTTTCCATTTATTTATTTATTTATTTATTTGTTTGTTTATTTATTTATTTATTTATTTTACACCAGCAAATGCATTCATCCCTCTGGTCCTCAAATATCTCTGCCACTTATTCCAGAACTTTCTGCCTTCTGCTCTTGAAGACCAACTGTCCTTATTGTCTTCTGCCCAGTCCTCTTCAACCCATCCTTTGATGGTAGTGCCCTGGGGCTTTCCTGAGATGCGGTTGTCCCTTTCTGCCTGTGGATCTCTGCTCTGCCACTCGCTCCTCTGAGGCTGTCTGGACTGGCTGTGTACCTGACAAGCCGGTGACTGAGAACCTGATGAACCGTTGAAGAGGTAACGAGAAAACACGGGCACTGATGAGAGCCTGGCAGCAGACAACACAACCATTAAGAAGAAGTCCAAAACCACAGAGAAACCCTGTCTCGAAAAACCAAAAAAAAAAAACAAAAAAAAAAAACAAAAAAAAACAACAAAAAAAAAAGAAGCAGGAGTCCAGAGCAAACTGCCAGGACTCAGCACTCAGCGCTAATTCCCAGTGCCTAACCCGGTGAGCAGCTTTGGGGAGGGGACTGCAACTGAAAGAAGGCTTGTGTCTCCTCGAAATGCACATGGTGAATCGCGTGCCCCAGTAATAGCATTGGGATTCCTGGTGAGTTCTTCTGTCAGCTTGACACAAACTACAGCTATCTGGAAAGAGAAACCTCAGTTGAGAAAATGACACCATTCTATTGTCTAAGGCAAATCTGTAGGGCGTTTTGTTGATTGCTGACTGATGGGGGGCAACCCAGCCTACTGGGGTTGTACCATCCATGGGCAGGTAGGCCTGGGTGTATTGGAAAACAGACAGAGCAAGCACCACGAGGAACAAGCTGGTCTGCAGCCTTTCTCCATGGCCTCTGCTGCAGTATCAGCCTCAGGGTCCTAATGTGAGTTCCCAGCCTCAGGGTCCTAATGTGAGTTCCCAGCCTCAGGGACCTAATGTGAGTTCCCAGCCTCAGGGTCCTAATGTGAGCTCCTACCCTGTCGTCCCTTCGGGATAGTCCGCCCTCTGTGCTAAAACAGACCATTTCCTCCCCAAGTCGCTTTTGCTCATGGTCTTTATCATAGCAATAGAAAATAGAAAAACTAAGACATAGTATATTTGCAGGAGGATAGTCTTCATGAACAGGAACCAAGAAGTTGGCTCTCACCAGACTCTAAATTTCCCAGTACCTTGTCTGTGTTCCAGAAATACTTGCTTCTTAAGCTACCCAGACGGTGGCATTTTTGTCAGAGCAACATGAATGATTTATAGCAGATCATAAGGAATAACTGAGCTAATACATGCCCAAACACTTAGAAAGATGCTTTAAAATATGCCAAACATTCTCAGAGTCAGAGGCTAACATTTATGAATGGATTAGTCTTCTAAAACTCGCAGTTCACATTAATAAAAATTTTAAGTTAATAATAAAATATGAAGCTTAAAAATATTCTAAAATTTCCCACAAACCCACACATATACCCATGCTCCTGTCTCTAGCTATATTGACATAGGTACACAGCTGAGTTTATCTAGTACTCCATATAATCCACTTAGAAGGCCTACAAAGTCAGACTAGTCAGGCAGCTCAGGGGTTTTAGGTACCTGCTGTCAAGCCTGACCAGTCCAGGTCAGACTCCAGGACCTGCATGGCAAAGGAGAGAACTAACTCCCACAAGCTATGATCTGATGCCCACATACATGCAGTGGCACACACAAACAAAATAAAAAAGTTATAATGAAATTTTTAAAATCTACAAAGTTGACTCAAACAGTAAAAGTTTTATTTTTAATTTTATGAATTCTATGTATTTTTTGCTACGAGCAACAGGAAAGTAGTGTGTTATATGTTTAGTTTTTTTCTGAATCTCAAATTATAATCGCCAAACTTGGAGAGAAAATAGAAAATCAGAACAAGATTGATTTCAAAAACAAACAAGCAAGCAAAAAGTCAAACTTCAGAAGCACTGGAAAGCGAACAGGAACTTGAGCCCACAGGAGAAAGCCTGACCACCGGTGGAGTCCCCCTTCCCCCTTTCTGGCTGGGCCCCAGGCTCCTCAGAGCCAGCGGAAACCTCAGTCTGGTTTCCTGGGCTGGGCAGAAGCCTGACTCTCTCAGAGGAACTAGAGCTACAGTGTGTTTTATCTGTCCATAAAAAGGATCAGATTTGAGGTAGTGAAGGCCGAGGAGAGAGGATACACACAGAAAGTTCAAAGTTACATGTCACATTTGGGACGTCAAAGGAAGGCAGAAAAGACACATGGAGAGAAAGCTGGAAATGAGTGGTCTGGACTCTTGTCCTGAGAAGTCACAGCACTCTACGCTCAGGGAGGTTTTATATAAAGCTGAACAGGGAGATGGTGATGTTGCATACAGCTGAACAAGGAGGCGGGGTTATTACATTCAGATAAACATGAAGGCAGAGTTTATGGCATCTAGACCAAGGTGACAGGTCTCATGAATCTCCACAGGAGCAGTCTCTGTAGGGGAGCAGTCTTTAGCAGGAAATACACGAGAACTAAGATGGATATTTTTTTGAAAGTGCTGCCAGCGCTGGCACTTGGTCCCCCAGGAAGACTTCGCCATTTCTCTGAGCCTTATGGGGCAGGTGGACATGAGGGGTGCCATTCCTTCATTGGTCTGAGGCTCTGGGGTCCCTAAAATGGCTGTGCCCATGTCAACAGCACACATTTACTCAGGACTTCACCCACTCAGGGCCTCCTCCACTCTCTACAGTCACAAAGTAACAAGTGTTCCTCAAGAGCATTCCTGAGCCATCCTTTCTTCTCTGTGAGACCCAAGGCCCTGTCCTGCCCAACAGCGTAAGACTGACTTATGGAAGGCCACCTTGCCATCAAGCAGAACGTCATCCAAAAAAGATCACCAGGAACTCTACAGTTTCCCCAGCACACTCCCCACTCACCTCCCTTCTAAGAACAGTGTGTCACAGGCTCTGCAAAGAAATTCACTCTGGCTTTTCCTGTAACAGCAGTGGTTGGTGAACAGGGGTAGGTAGGTTGATGCTTCCTCAATCTTACTGTGGGACTACGACAGCAGATGTGTCGCTAATACTGCGTGTTCTGGACTGTGAATGGTAACACATGGCATTATCACTGAATTACTTTTAAGTACACCACCAAAAGAGAAGGCCACATGAAGCTGCCATGTTCCATACGTTAGCAGCGTTATCCTTAGAGTGGGCACCTCTACAGCAAGAAGATGAAAAGAGAAACAAAATAAAAAACAAAAAGTAACCAAAACCAACTTCAAACCTTTACAACTTCTGTGGGTGTGAGCACAAGCCTCAGCTGATGTAGCTTAGGCTCTCAGCCAGGGAAGCATCAAACCTGAAAATTAGCCATGGTTCTGAGAATCAGAATGAGGAATCTTTGCCCCTCAATTGCCGCCCACTCTGTGGCAAACAATTAGCATAATTTAAATGCAAGCGTATACAGTATTTCTTATTAGAAGAAAATACCCAGATGACCTACTGTGTTTTAAATTTGTGGTAAGGAATATAGGAAGAACATAAAAGATAAATAAGTCAGAGTTTTCGACATGGCATCATCTAGGTGGGAAGAATACATTATGCAGAATAGTGGAGAATTCACCCAGTGCTCAGAGGCAAAATTTTGACCATAAGCAGTAAGCGAGCTCAACCCAATGAGATCAGTAACACTGGGGGATGGCAGGTGCCATGGTAACTGTTCTGACAAGAAAGACATCTAAATGCATCACGTTAGATTATCCCCAAAGGGCTATCAGGAAAGATGATATTAGGAATCATTAGAAAAAATAAGGAAATATTAGCCATTATGAGAAGCACGCCAGCCACTGTAGCGGGAGATTAGATCAGGTAGCACAACTATTAAGTCACTATCACCTCGGAGGTGATCTGAGAAGTCTGCAGATTGATCAGTGGGTTCCAAAATACTAAGGACGTGTCCTCAGCAAGAAGCTTTCATTTACTTTCAGCCTTACCCTAAAGAAAACTGAGGATAGTAACAAGAAGGAACCCACACGAATACATAGAGAAAACACATGCAAAAAGCAATGAAAATTCATCGATGACAGAAAGATGGGAAACAGGACCTCTATTTGTGATTTTCACAATATTTCAATCAAAATGCAAGCATGGCTATTGACTGAGTTTCAAACTGGCTTCTCTGCTTCCTTGAAGCTGAGGCCAGGAGCTACCAACCTCTAAGGGAAACTTCTTACAAGGGGTTCTGTTTTCATCTGAAGCATGGGGACACATACGGCATGCAATGAGCTCTACAGAGGACCATGTCTGGCAGGTTCTTGTGTAGCTTTCAGAGAGTGCAGTGTTCAACAGGGAGATAGGAGACACAGTACAAACAACGTAATTTACATCCAGGCTTGGATGAATGCGGGCCCTTCTAGCGCACTACATTAAACTCCTCGCTCCTCTGGTCAGGTCTCTGATGAAAAGTGATTTGTCAAAAAGTTAAGTAGCGCCTCGAATCTTCCTTCAACGACTGGCATCCTCATCTGCTATGAGGAAAACTCTCAACATGGCTGTCACATAGGAACACCAGACCTCGTCGGTCAGGTGAAGATATTTCCCCAGATTTGGAGGAGGGGATAAATCACGTCAACGGTGGCATGCAGGGAGAGCTAGGTAATGTCAGGCATTCTTTACTAAAACACAGCAGATTCATGACAAGACAGAGGTGATTTGTGGGGGGAATATAAACGATAAAGCAACTCAGAGTCGATGCAATTGGTGGGTGCTGGACTTCGGAACAGGAGTTACAGAGTTCTTAACCTAGCCAGTGGCAGCTTATCTCCAAGGAACATCCACTTCTGAGCAGCATAGCTTCATGATGAGGTCTCTGACGTGACGACACCACCCCAGGGAGCATAAAGAATTGGCTGGTGACACCCAGGCATTGCTTAGCATTTGCCACTGAATGCAGAAATGAGCCCTGCGTGGATTTAGAAAAACACATTAAACTCTGCTCTGGATTTCTTTCCCTATGAGTTCATAAGAATGAGAGAAGATGTAGACACACACACACACACAGAGAAACACACACACATTGGTAAAATGAGCATTACTTAAATCTGAAGGGAAAGGAAGTAACTTACTATTCTGGCAAGGTTTTGTTTAATAAATTACTTGGCACTGTTTGGTCCAATCCATAAGGTAATTTTAAGCACCCTGTTTTCCCATAGATCATTCCCAGAAAAGTCTAATAACTACACTAAATTATTAAGGAATTGATTTAATTGAAATTAGATTCAACAGATACTTAGTGACTACTTACTATGAAGCACCACACTAGTACCTAAGAGGCCCATTTGTACATCATCCTGCCTTCCAACACCCAGTCTAACACAGGATACGAAGAGGGGGAGCCTTGAAAAGTATAAAATGGCCACTGTTTGGGACCCAGCTGTACCAGCTCTTCCAGTGTCTCACACTGGAGCCCTAATACCTCTGAATACAACCATCTTGAGACATAGCCTCTCAAAGGATAAGCAGGGTCAAATGAGGTTACACAGGAGGGCAGTGATCCAGCATGACGAGTGTCCTTCTAAAAGAACAGACACCAAGAAACATGCGCACGGGAAGGCCCTGTGAGCATACAGGGAGGGTTGCTGTTTTCGAATCAAAACCAGGTCTCAGGCAAAAGAACAAGCCTATTGGTTTTGAACTGCCAGGCTCCAGAACAGCAAGAAAATACATTTCTGTTGTTGAAACCTCCCAGTCCACTCTAATTCATCGCGGCTGCTTTAGTAAATGCTACAGCCACTCTGTAAAGAGCAACAAGTGATACGTCCCGGGTGGTAGTGGTTAGGTGGACTTTTATAGTCACGGTAAAGGCAATCATATTTCAATATATTTACCAAATACACAGGTGTGGGTGGCAGGTGAGGGACTTAGAACAAAGTGGAGAAAATTCTGCTACAGGTTTAAGATGTTTTCTGATTAGCAATAAATGTGTTTTGTGGTGTGTGTCGGGGGAGGGTGTGGGTGTGTGGTCTGCATGTACGCTCTTGTGTGTACTTGGATAGGAGAGAGCTCACGGTCAGCTGTCTTCCTCATGTCCCCTTCTTAAATTCACTAAGGCAGGGTCCCTCACTGACTTTGGAGCTCACCAGTGTGCTAGCCTAGCTAGCCAGGTTGCCCCGGGATCCTGTCTCTCCTTCCAAGGAGCTGGCATTCCAGGCATATGGCCACATCTGCCTAGCATTTTTATGGGGTGCTGGGATCTGAATTCCACAGTCCTCACGTGTGCATGGCTTGCACCCAAGCCCTACTACATGGTTAGTAAGGAGACTAAAGATAGTTAAGATGGGCCAGGGAGATAGTTAGCAGGTGAAGATGCTAACTGCTCAAGCCTACAGACCTGAGTTTAAACCCCGGAACACACACTGAAAAGCTGGAGGGGGTGGTGTTCACATCTGGAATCCCAGCGCTCCTGTCAGGGTGAGAGGTAGGGAACAGACAAGCCCCAAAGCTCAAGGGACAGTTAGCCTAGAGTACTCAGAGGAAACAGAGATGGCAGAAGAACAAGAGGGACCCTGCCTCGAGTCACTTGAAGGGGGCAAGCGATGCCAGAAAGCTGTCCTCTGAACTACCCACATGTGCCTAGACTGCCAACACACACAGTTAAAACAAGCAGCTGGGCCAAGATAATTCAACTCTCAGTCTGCAATATTCCATCTCTGCACAATCATAAAGTTCTAAAACTCGTCTCTGCTCCTCCCTGTTCTAGAGACAGCCGCTTCTTTTCGTGCAGTGCCAGCCTCGTTCCAGAGACACGATGGTGAAGGTCGGAGTGAACGGATTTGGCCGTATTGGACGCCTGGTTACCAGGGCTGCCTTCACTTCTGGCAAAGTGGACGTTGTTGCCATCAATGACCCTTTCATCGACCTCAACTACATGGTCTACATGTTCCAGTATGACTCCACCCATGGCAAGTTCAAAGGCACAGTTAAGGCTGAGAATGGGAAGCTTGTCATCAACGGGAAGGCCATCACCATCTTCCAAGAGCGAGATCCCGCCAACATCAAATGGGGGGATGCCGGAGCCGAGTATGTTGTGGAGTCTACTGGTGTCTTCACCACCATGGAGAAGGCTGGGGCCCACTTGAAGGGTGGGGCCAAGAGGGTCATCATCTCCGCCCCTTCTGCCGATGCCCCCATGTTTGTGATGGGTGTGAACCATGACAAGTATGACAATTCCCTCAAGATTGTCAGCAACGCTTCCTGCACCACCAACTGCTTAGCCCCCTTGGCCAAGGTCATCCATGACAACTTTGGCATCGTGGAAGGACTCATGACAACAGTCCATGCCATCACGGCCACCCAGAAGACTGTGGATGGCCCCTCTGGGAAGCTGTGGCGAGATGGCCGTGGTGCTGCCCAGAACATCATCCCTGCGTCCACTGGCGCTGCCAAGGCTGTGGGCAAAGTCATCCCAGAGCTGAACGGGAAGCTCACGGGCATGGCCTTCCGCGTTCCTACCCCCAATGTGTCCGTCGTGGATCTGACATGCCGCCTGGAGAAAGCTGCCAAGTATGATGACATCAAGAAGGTGGTGAAGCAGGCATCCGAGGGCCCACTAAAGGGCATCCTGGGCTACACTGAGGACCAGGTCGTCTCCTGTGACTTTAACAGTGACTCCCACTCTTCCACCTTCGATGCTGGGGCTGGCATTGCTCTCAATGACAACTTTGTAAAGCTCATTTCCTGGTACGACAATGAATTCGGCTACAGCAACAGAGTGGTGGACCTCATGGCCTACATGGCCTCCAAGGAGTAAGAAGCCCGCCCTGGACCACCCATCCCAGCAAGGACACAGCAAGAGAGAGGTCCTCGGCTGCTGAGCAGTCCCTGGCCTAACTAACCCTTAACACTGAGCATCTCCCTCACAGTTTCCATCCCAGACCCCCAGAATAGCAGGAGGGGGCTTAGGGAGCCCTACTCTCTTGAATACCATCAATAAAGTTCATTGCACCCCTCAAAAAAAAAAAAAGTTCTAAAACTCTCTGAACTCAGAAAGCTTAACTTTGTTGTGGCTTTTTTAGGGAACTTCAGACCCCCATAACAATTCATACTGAGAAAGGAAAATGATACTTTGTTTAATTAGAGGAATCAGGAGAGATTATGTATTGGGCCAGAGAGAATGGGTGGGAATTCCTACCAATAAGGACAGGGAGGAACAGCAGAGTAGGTAAAAGCATTCCAAGCGTGTATCAAGAGTCCAGGGTAATGAAGACTAAGGAATCTAGGAAGCCAATACAGCAAGAAAATGGTACTCTATGGAAGTTACATTGTCAAGAGCCTCAAATGTCAATGTGAGAAGTTAGTGCAGAATTCGGTAGAAGTACATAAAAAGGGAAGAAAAGATGTATATGTATATAAAAGAGAAATTACCAATTATCTACTTTGTAGACACAAAAATGACTATTTTGGAATACACATCAACACTGTATAGGGGAAATAAAGTCACTAAACTCTCAGATTTTCTTCAACTACGTATTCAGGGGATTTATAATTTGTTAAGATGAGTATAACAAACTTTTCTGAGGTGCCATACTTCCATTGGCCCTTAGTCTCAACCTGAAAGAGCTTAGGAAAAGAAATGTCAGTTTCAAAGAGAGACACCAACCCCAATTCTACACTCATGTTCATGACACACCGTTAGGTGTCATCAGCGGTATCCGTTACATGAGCCTGCTAAAACTCCACATGTTTAGCCTGTTACACCCCACACCACAAGCCAAGGAGACATTCACTCTGCCCAGACGTGAAATCTTCACCCCAGTTAATAAACAAGACAGTGTAATATTTCATAGCATTAATTACACCGTTTATTATTCGGCCATTGAGGATACTTCTAGAAAGGTCCTCCTGGCAACGAGGCATTCATTTATACCACTTTAATTCGCAGAGTTCACTGAAACTTAGGTAATTAAAAGGGTATTTGAAACTTGGATCATTAAAGAATACTGATCTAACACAGTGTTTCCACAGACGTCAAAATAAACTAAAACTCCATTTCAGGACTTGACCTTTAATTACATCCTCTGCATTTATCAAAGACAAATGTCAAACACCCACGTGGTTGCCTCCCCAGACCACTGCAAAGCGAAAGACTGCTAACAGCCATGAAAATGGATGGTGTAATCTGCCTCCTCCTCGGAATATAATCTGATAGAATGTAGAGAATTTTAATTTGCAGCAAATAAATCCAGAACCCCTTTATTTCTATGTTTTTTAGAGAACAGGAATATAAATATTTAGATATATAAAATATAAAATGACCAAATACTTGTTGTGTTTAGCTCGGTTGTGTATGTTGGGGCTGGAGGGCAACAGCTATATAGAAGAGGAGGGAGAAAAACAGCCCTTGCCTAACTCAATCTCAAAGAACTGCTGGAAGAGAAGAGGGTCTTGCTGCTCTTACAGGACTTCTGTTGCAGAACTTCCTTCCTGCAGGAGTAAGACACTGACTTCCTAACCACATGGGGTAGGCCTGGAGGTCAAGGTTTCCCCAAAGTAGCAGAAGCATCATGCAGATTGAACATGCGCACTGCAGCTACAGCCCCCAAGCTCTTCCCAATGTAGGTACAGAGTCATCTGCAAGAAGAACCATCTCCAACAAGATGAAAGATTTGCTCACTGCACCTTCCCCATCACTATAGACTCCAGAAAAGGCAACAGGAGAGTCGGGACAAACACAGGCCAATTCAATTCCTCTGTAGGCCCCAAAAGAGACACAGAGAAGGAAGAAAATACATAAGAAGCTTAAAATATAAAAAGCAAAACTGTTCCTTTGAAGAAAATACTATATAAAGTCAGGCAATCCACCTCTCACATAAATGCAACTAGCTTTCATGATGGTGAGTCTTGGGCCACCTGCTCTCTCAAGGCAAAACCACTGAACTAAAAATAAGAATGTATTGATTTTCTAAGCGTATTGCACCTCCACAGAAAAGCAAGGGCCCCAGGATTTAGGACAGGTGGCAGGAAGGGAGTCATTGAACCAACGTTACCTATTTGTGAGGGAGTTGGCTGCATTTGTAAACACAGCACTACTTTTTACTGTGAAGCTGTAGGAAAGCGATCCTGGAACAAGAGCACTGTTTTTAAAAGCGAGGGCATCGGTGAGCGCCCTCCCAGGGAAGCCACAGGACTGTTCCTCATGAATAGGAGCATGGTTTTGTTCATTAGACGTTATTACTGTGACTATAACTTTCTAATAAGGCTGAGAATTTTCACACTCTGGACAACCGTCTCTTCAAGCATTAACACTGCACAATTCAGTTAAGATTAAAATAAAAATTCAAGGAAATAAGTATTTCATATGGACATGCACGCCAGCATGCATATAACCAATGACATTCTTTACTCGGTGGATCGAGTTTTGCAAGACATATTTATGGGTGAACTGCGAGCTCATCCATTTGGGAGTCCTGGATAAGCTAAGAAATAAAACCAAATAAAAGAAAGCACACAGAAGTTATTATCCTTGCATCAGTACCACACCAGGCTTGTGGGGGAGAAGCCACACGCTGAACAGGAACTCCTGGTCATACTCAGCTGACTGACAGCAAAAGGCCATGCATGGTGATGGGATGGAGCACAGTCAGCAAAGTCTGTGTCAAGGTCATGGTGGCCTTGTTTGCAGAGAAGACCTCTTTGCTTAGGGTGACTTCCTGCCTGTGGTCTTTCCAGTTCAAAGACTCCTCATGCCCACCAAGACTGTCCGAAGGAT
This sequence comes from Microtus oregoni, assembly GCF_018167655.1. Classification (NCBI taxonomy): domain Eukaryota; kingdom Metazoa; phylum Chordata; class Mammalia; order Rodentia; family Cricetidae; genus Microtus; species Microtus oregoni. The sequence goes on from NW_024543068.1 coordinate 49,687,818, forward strand.
TCTGCTTCAGACACTTCTTGCCTCTGATCCCAGACTGGTGATTAGCTGGAAGGGTTGGAAGGGTGGAAGAGTAATCTATGTACTGATGAAAGGATTGGAGACACAGGGACGCTGCAGCTCACCTCCCAGCTATGACGGGCGTGCCCTCTCCCTGCTGCCGCCCTTATGCATGTGCGTGCGCACACGCGCCCCCCCCCCCCACACACACACACCTGCAACAGCAAGTTCTCACATCTTCCTGTTTTCACCAACCGACACTCAGCATTCCCAGGAGTGGCTTCTGTAGCTCATTGCCCACTGCACCCTTAGGCAACTTGTTAGGGGTTTCACTTTCTCCTCTTCAGAAAAACTGTATTTTCTGCCAGTTGAGACATCAAGTCTTAGGGCCCTCCCCTAATACTTAACACTATCTTCAAGGACAGGTTGGGTTGTCACGTCCAGAGAGATGACCTAGTATCTAGCAAACAGATTTACACAAGTAGAATTCTTAGAAGACAACATAGAGGGCTGGAGAGATGGCTCAGCGGTTAGGAGCATTGCCTGCTCTTCCAGAGGTCCTGAGTTCAATTCCCAGCAACCACATGGTGGCTCACAACCATCTTTAATGAGGTCTGGTGCCCTCTTCTGGCCTGCAGGCATACACACACAGACGGAATATTGTATACATAATAAATAAAAAAAAAGACAACATAGATAATGAATCTTAAGAAAATTATATGACTGTATATTTAATAAAGATAGACATATAAATAAAAAACAACAGGAAATTGGGGCAACGGCTATGTTGAAAGAAGCCATTATTAGAGAGTTCTCGGGGCAAAGTAGGGTATTGGCCAGTTCTAGCAATTTTAAGGCCAAAGAGATGGATCTTTGTTCCCAAATACCAAACTAGTACCTAAGAGTAAGAAACAGCCTCCAGCACGTAAGAACAAGAATGAAGAGCCCGTGAAACTGTTGGAATGAGAAGAAGGAAGGGATTAGTCCTCGAAATCCCAGAGCATATTCTTATTAACAGCATGAATGGTAAAAGAGGCAATAATGGTTATTATTATTATTAATAACATAATTATTATAATTATGACATTATTATAATAACATCCCAGGGGTGGGTGTTCACTATTTGTTTGCTGTTTCGAGACAAGGTCTCACTGAGCTTCTGAGGCTGACCCAGGATTTACTCTACAGCCAAGGCTCACCTGAACTTTTTGCGGTCCTCCTGGTCCAGCCTCCTAAATGTTAGGAAGACAGCTGGAAGTTTCTGTGTCCTACTTTATTACAATGTAATTCTCGAAGAGAGTACAGAAGATGAGACGGTCATCTTGAAAAACCAGTTTCTCTAAATCTTACTTCAGAATCAATAAGATTCCTTTCTTTTCCGAGGATTTTATGAAGAACTAAGAGTAAATGTCATATGAGGACATAAAGCATCATCTTCTTCCGCACCTACCTGTCCCCAGCCAGCTCACTCACTTAAATCCTCCTTTCAAGCCATGCTGCTTTTTACTCTCTCTAGCTGAAAAGAAAATCCGTACTCTTTGCTTTGTATGCAGTGTGGCCCATTGGGGACCCAGTCGTGCTAAATGAGAAGACAAACAAAAAAGCCACCACACTTCCAGCCCGGCCTGGAACCTGCCGGGTCCTCACACCCACCCACACACCACCACACACACACACATACACCACACATACACACACACACACCACCATACACATACACCGCACACACACATTCACACACACACACCACCACCACACACACATACACCACACATACACACACACACACACCACCATACACATACACCACACACACACACATACACACACACACACCACCATACACATACACCACACACACCACCAACACCACCACATACACATATACCACACACACACACACACACACACACACACACACATACACAGTGACTAACAGTAGACAGCACTGTATCACCTGGGACTACGATCTAAAATCTGAGGTGTTTTACTACACATCATTAGAACATCATGCAGTCCCACCAGTAACCTTCTCAAGAATCAGTATCCTGATAGGTTTGCAGGGGCAGATATGAATTTTCCAAGATTCTTATTTTTTGCCTAAAAGTCCAAATTTTATCATTGGCAATAAATGCTGCCAGCTCTTTACACTGAAGTCAGAGGCTCACAGTGCACATTGCTAAAACAATCTCGTCCAAGCTTGCAAGTCTGAGTCATATAAGTGTGGTCCTCATTCTTCAAGGAAAGGGTTGCTCCAACGAATAAGCAAATACCTGTTTTTCTCCACTCAAATGTTTTTGGAAGTGTTCTAGGGCAGAAGAAGCAGCATCTTCAGTTTGCCGTGCAAGTGTTTACTGTACCCTCCCCACACTCTCACAGCACAGGAGCAGACAACTTGGAAGCCAGTGAAACTCTTTCTGTCTCATCAAGGGCATTCTTAAGTCAAACTATTTTTCAAGTACATAGAAATTAAAAAAGAAAACATAATGACTGTGTTTCGTGTCATAGTCCCAGTGTATAAAACACCCAAAATTATACCAATACCATCAATACACATCAGCTTTTCTTTTCACAATGTAAATACCTTTAGACTATCATGAAGACGGATGTGTTCTTCAGACCTGCCCATAGACCACCACAAAAGGGGGCTCAGAGACTTCTAGAATATATTTGAGAGGCCCAATATATTTATGACTCTAAAATTTACTTCCAGGCTATTCCCTGTCTCCAACCCATTTACTCTGCTGTTTCCATAACAAAATGCTACCAGATTTACCTACAAAAACAAAAGTTCCAATTTTTGACCCTCATACCCCCAGCATAATCTTGTTGGTGTTCCCCACTGACAAAAAAGACCAAACGCACCTACCATTAGCATTGGACCTAACATGGTCTACTCCTAACATAAGGCTTTCCTTCCTTTCATGCCTGGCAATCCCATCTCAGTTACTCATGCCCCACTGTCTAGTCACAGAGAACTTGGTTCTCCCGACAGGACATTGTGATGACACTTCCCTCGGCCTGGAAACACACAAACATACGGACTGTGCTTACAGCAGAGGCTGCACAGGAGAACAAGCTCCTCCCCCAGAGTATATTACATCTGAATGGAGCCAGGCCAGAAACAGGAATTTTCCAGAACTCCCCAGCCAACACTAGCTGAGACAAAATGAGCGTAATGTGCACCTGCCTTCGGGAAAGCCTTCTGGAAGACTCCAGAAGCTTTTCCCTTACTGTGGCCCTTCTCCAGGAACCTGCCCCCTACGGCTCTCACATCTTCTGCACCCCACCCTTTTCCTGCTCTGTGCTATTGCCCTCTTGCCCCACACAGCTGCAACGTCCCCGAAGCCTGCCTGGACTCACCTTTCACCCCACATTTGCTAAGGACAGAGTTCTACTCCCTAGGACACATATTCTACACAAGCTTTTGATTTTTCAGTTGTGGCAGAATATCTCAGCAATATTCACACTTTAAGATTTATTTCTAATTTGATATGTGAGTACACACAGGTATGTATGCACAGCACACGGGTGCCTAGTGCCTAAGAGGCCAGAAGAGGGTGTCTGATGACCCAAAATTGGAATTCCAGGTAGTTGTACACTGACTGCCATGGAGTGTTTGAACTGACCCAGATCGTTTGCAGGAGCAATGAGTACTCTTAACCATGGAGCTATCTCCCTGGCTCAGATTTTAACATATTAGAGTGTATAACTCAGAGACTCTAAGTATACCTGTGCTGTTGTTGAAACCTTGCCACTGTCTAGTGCAGGAAGTTTATCAACCTAAGTGGAACTCTCATACCTTCGAGCAGACAACGATTCCCTTGTCTACCTCTGAGCATTATCTATTCTGAGTACTTTATATATGTAGAATCACACAATATGTCATCTTCTGTGTATGGTTCATGGTCACTGTTCTCAAGGTTCATCCAAGTTGTAATATGTATCACTATTTCCTTCCAACGTGCATGCATGTGTGCATCTAGGAATGGAAGCTAAGCCCCATTCAGCCTTGTGCATGCTAACCAACAACTAGCAAGACTTCCAAACCTTATTCTACTGCCACCAAAATCAAAGCCTCAATCGTCTATTGAAAGGAAAGATGTACTCATCTATTCGCACTTTTTAAAATGATTATCATTGTTCAAAATGGCCATCTTATAACCATAGCCAATCTCCGGAGGGAAGCACCTCCTTGCTCAACCCACTTTCATGAGGAAATTGTGCCACATGGAGACAAAGAGACGAGAAAGCTTAGATGTGCAAATGACAACAAACACACCACATTGTACCTGGCACTGAGAATAAAACCGGGCTTCAATTCAGTTTGTAATGGATTCACAACTAAAGCAATGATGAGTCTACTCTTTAGACCAATTAAATGATTTCCATTTATATTTTAAACACCAGAGAGAACAAACAAAATCAAAACAGACTATTGTACAGTTAGTTTTCCATAATGCTTGTTTTAAAAACACAAATTTGTTCCAATGGAACGGATATCAAACGAAATGATTTGTGCATAACGCAGATTTCATGTTTGCTTAGCATGGCTTCCTCTGAAGGAAACACACACTCAGCTGAATCAAACCTTGAGGCGACTCACAATACACACACCTGCACACACTTGAAAGCGGTGACGCACATCTCTGCTCACTGCCTGTATGTCAAGTCACACCAGTGCAAGGTGCTAACAGCCCTCCCTGGAGCAAATGCATGTTTACTGAGGTCCCTGTGGACTTCCCGGCCATTTGATGTGTGGGAAATCATGCCATCATCTTTACTAGGTCCCTGTGTTTTGCTTTTTAATGAATTATTAAGTTCTTGAATGCAAGTCTCTACCTCCATTTTCCTCTTAAGAACTGCATTTTTGTACAACCTAGTGATTTTTGAGACAAGCAGAAGCCCTGCTTCAGCAAAATTGACTTGGCTCTTATTTCCAATCAGAAGCCCAAACCCCACACACACTCCATGCCCTGAGTCTTCTTTCTGTCGGGCCAATTCTCTCTCGCTCATTTAAATTTATTTATTTATTTATTTAAAACAATCTTTTTCTCACTTTACATACCAATCCCATTTCCCACTCCTTCCTCTCCTCCTGCTCCCTCAACATTTCCACCCACCCCACCTCCCATCCTCTCCTCAGAGAGGGTAAGAAGCTGCCCATGGGAAGTCAACAAAGTCTGACACGTCACTTTGAGGTAAGACCAAGGCCCTCCCCGCTATATCTAGACTGAGCAAGGTATCCCTCCAAAGAGAACGGGCTCCAAAAAAACCAGTTCAGACACCAAGGAGATAAATCCTGGCCCCACTGCCAGTGGCGTCACAGACTGACCCAGCCACACAACTGTCACCCACATTCAGAGGGCCTAGTGTGGCCTGCTGGATCGATCTTAAACATCATTATATACTTTAAGCTTCTCACCCTTCAAGTCCCAGTAAAACCTGCCTTCATTGCTATTGCTTGGAGAAACTGGAAATCCTTACCAACCCTCTCCATTTCCCACAAAAATCTCTGATCTGCTTGTCACAGATCTCCTGTTTATATCACAACAGAACCACTGAAACCAGACAGAAGGAACTGTTTCTCTAAAAACCCCTAGAGCTCAGTTAATTTATATTCAGTTTCCTCTTCTTTACATCGTAGGAAATTTATAGGAAGCATTATGTAATATGTTGTCACACGTAGTTGTTCTATCTCAAATGATAATCAAAAAGGAGCAAGATGATGAATGTAAGGAAGGGAGGTTTCCGATTAATTTAGGAAGATGATACCCATTGTGGTCAAATCTACCAGCAGAACAAACTGATGCTTTCTAAGCAAATATCGAAAGGTATAACCACCACTAGGACTTATCTACTGGAGACTCCCTTCACAGCCTGCTCCCACACTTAAGGCATGCTGCTAAGAACACCTTTGAACTTCTAAACCTTTCATCCAGGACCTGGGAAGCAACCTAATAAAGCAGCCCTGCCCATTGCGACAAGGAGAAAAGAAAGGAGACGCGAAAGTCATCCTAGCCCTCCAGGCACTATGCTAGTACCGCCAGAACTCTCCATCTTTCTCCACAGAGCCCAGCCCAGGTTCTGCAACTACCCAGAGCCCTTACATGGCTTTCCCTAGAAATCTGAATGTTTGGTTGCCTACCAACGGCTGTGAGCATCTTCCTCTTTCCTAATGAAACTGCATCAACATGACGAAGGCAAGAGGGAAGCAGAGTTAGTCACGTCAACGCCTCGGCCAGCTACTATTGGCAAGGAAAGAATCCATAGACAATAGCCAAGAAATAATGTAATTCAGCAAGGGAACAGAAGCAGCGTAGATATGATATTCTTGGAAAAACAAAAGCCATCAGCTGCAAGAAGTAGAAGACAGAGAAGTAGTACATGGATTGGTGGCAGAGATAGAGGCGAGAAAGAGGGAATTAGATTAACTGAAGTTTTGAAGCTTGGCTAGTGATGTGGGATTTTCCTCTGTATGCTGTGATTACCATTAATGAATAAAGGAACTGCTTTGGGCCTATAGCAGAGCTATAGGGGAACAGAGTTAGGTAGAGAAACTAAATGGAATGGTGGGAGAAAAGAGGAGGGGTCAGAGAGAAGCCATGGAGCCTGTGCCAGAGACAGATGCTGGGAACTTTACCCAGTAAGCCACAGCCATGTGGCAATACACAGATTAATGGAAATGGGTTAAATTAGTATGTAAGCATTAGCAATAAGAAGCTAGAGCTAATGGGCAAAGCCATGATTTAATTAATACAGTGTCTGTGTGATTGTTTGGGGGCAAAGCAGTCTAGAACAAACTAGCGGTCTCTTTACTACAGGCTAGATTCCATTCACCTAATCCAAGCCCACCCATCACTGAAACCCCAGTTGTCACTGTTTTGTGGCACTAGACCATAACATCCCAGGCAAGAGTGAAAGAAGGTAGGAAAAAGTAAAAACATCCTAGGACAGCAACGAAGATAGAAGAGAAGCTGACTTTCCCATATTAAAAATCTCAATACTGTCTCAAGGTCCTAGGAAGCTCTTAGGTTCCAAAGTACTTTGCTGGGACCCAAAAGCCTCAGACACATTAAGGTTGTCCAGGAACCTACCATTTATTAGGATATATGATACAGCAACACAGGCACCAAGCCAAGCAGCTGTATCCTGATTGCACTTTGGAAATATCTCTTCGTAGGGAAGTGGAAAAGCAGTCTCAGTTTGAAGGTTAGATACCATGAATATACCCCAGCAGATCCCTCTGTGGCCTTGGGGAGTCCTTGGTATTTCTGAGCCTCTGGTTCCTTATCTATTAAAAGGGCCATCATGATAATACCCATTTCATGGACCTGCTACAGGGACAGGAAGGGTCAGATGCTCAGTGGTGACATACAAATTGTTAGGGTAACCATTTTTATTAGCCTTATGTTATGTTTTATTTACATTGTCCTAAAGCCTGTGTTGTAACAACAACTAAAATATAAGTAAATAAATAAAATTTGAGCACATAAGTTTGTGTCCAGGAGGCCATGAGTCACCTTGTGGAGTTTAGGGATTTAACTATTTAGCAGTGATATTTTAAATTTAGGCTGTAATATCACAAAAGAGAATCTGACCCAAAATTTCCTAAGGTTGCAGAGAGGCTTAAACTCTGCTGTATGAGTAATGTAGTCAAAAGGAAAAAGACGATTTGTAATGTTTATTTATATGTACAAAATAAGACTCTAGTGCCCCTACATTCCTAGTCCCACTAGAACTGAAGGTGTCCTTGCATTCCTAGTCCCACTAGAACTGAAGGTGCCCTTGCATTCCTAGTCACACTAGAACTGAAGGTGTCCTTGCATTTCCTAGTCCCACTAGAACTAAAGGTTCACAGCTATAAAAGAACAGATTCTGTGGTCATGTAATGATTAAACAATTCTGACACGTCAAGTTGCAACTATTCACAGTCATGAAACAGACAGCCCAAACTTCATCGAAAGCACATATGTAAACCCCTGACCACGCCCCCGTGGTGGGCAGTCATCAGCAGGAGCAGAAAGTGTGATTGTGCTAGATAAATGCAGCCTATCTTCCGGACGAGATCCGGAAGGGCAGATTTCATGGCTCTCAAGATTCCTTGAAAATTACTTCGCTAATTGTAGAATGCTTATCTATTTTCGTGTTACAAACTCTGAAATGTTTTGATTTTAACAGTAGCTGGTTCTGAAGCTATGAAGCTGCATCTGCCCGACTGCAGAGAAGAAGAAGAAGAGCTCGGTGCTCTCATCTGCAGAGATCAGGTATTCGGTATTGAAACAGAAGAGTCACAGCAAGGGAGGGCTGACCTTCTCTGGGCCCAATGTCAAAACAAGAGTAAAGTTGTTAGTTAATTCGCATACGTCATTTCGGTAATTCAAGTAACAGTATCTGGAGTTTGGGAGGATCAAGTCAACAAACCTCTTCCTATCACATGTAGAGAAGATAATTTTCCAAATGACTCCATGTAGCACATCAACTATTTATAATTTTCCACTTTCCATCCACGGAATATTTACTGTGGATCTTACAGTCGCCTATAGTGACTCTTATATATGGTGAATCCCACGCGGCCTCATCTGCCTTCACACTCTACTGTGTCTTCCAGTTAGGAATTGAGACAGAAAAACAAATACAAGGAAGGAAAGCTTTCAAAAAATCTAAATACAAACTGAATCTTTACAGGGGGACTCTAGAAAGGCGTCTAACTAGAGGTAAGAGAGGGGCCAAAGTATTGTTTTCCTGATTATGGGGAGAATATGAAGATGTCAGAGTTTCTATTGCTGGGAGGAAACACTAGGACCAAAAGGCAACTTGGTGAGGAAAGGGTTTATTTGGTTTACACTTTAGCATTGCTGTTCATCACTGAAGGAAGTCAGGACAGGAACTCAAACAGAGCAGGATCCCAGAGGCAGGAGCTGATGCAGAGGCCGTGGAGGGGAGCTGCTTACTGGCCTGCTCCCCATGGATTGTTCAGCCCACCTTCTTAGAGAACCCAGGACCAGCAGCCCAGGGATGGCTCCACCCACCACGGGCTGGGCCCTCCCCCATTGATGAGAAAATGCCTTACAGCTGGATCTCATGGAGGCAGTTCCTCAGCTGAGGCTCCTTCCTCTGATGACTCTAGCTTGTGTCAAGTTGACACACAACACCACCCAGGACAGTATGTTAAGTGAGATCATAACCAACACTCTATACCACACTGGGGAGAGGATGGGGATGCAGAGCCAGCCTCAGATGCTATTCCACAGAAACTGTCTACTTTGTTTTTACAGACAGAGTATGTCACTGGGATCAACACTTCACTGAGTAGGCCAGGCTGGCTATCCTGTGAGCCCCACGGACCCTTTGTCTCTACACACCCAGCACAGAAGTATAAGTGAACACTACTAGGCCTTACTTCTCAGTAGGAGCTTAGGACTGAACTTGTGTCCTCAAGCTTAACAACTGAGCTATCTCCCGATACCTACAAATTATTCTTATATATAGGAATAAATATATAAAAAATGCTTAACATGAACTTAACATAAATCTTATTTTTAAGTTAATTTTGTGAAGATCACTAGGTGATCTTTTACTATTCCCTCACCCTGCAAATGAATAAATGGATATTTTGAAAGGGGCACACTAGATTAAATGCCTTTTTTAATTTAAAAAAAACACAGTCATTAAAGAGACATATTTACTAATACATTTTCTGTATAATTTGGTCTTTGTTTTCTCTACCACTTTCCTATGATTTTCCCTGGGTTTTAAACACAGGCTGTCCATGTGCTGAGAAGGGATGAAAAACATATCACAGACTTCAGTGATGTAAAAAATGAGTTTGCATTTCTCAATGTTAAAGACCCTTTCAGAAGGCAGATTTTCAGGTGGGAAGGAGTCACAACGGGCTCCAAATCACCGCATTAACTGAGGACACACTATGAGAACAACCGACGTGACAGTCCACAGCTTCATCAAACATGAAATTACAAACAATGCTGGGTTATATCCTTCAACAGTAAGGTCACCAGGGAAGGGACATGCCAGTTCCCTTCAGGTGACTGAAATATCGAATACTTCCTCTGATATCTTCATGTTTTAAATTACAGCAGACAGAGAAAATCATATGTTTTAGAGATAATTTTCTCCCCACCAGGATCATCCCAAACCATTCCCATCATGTCATTTACAGTAATTATCCTGACTCTCAAAAATCCAACCAGCTATTTCAAAAACACCAGCGCAGTCAGTCTTGAAGCACAAGGTCGTTTTGTTGGAGCGCTTGTTCCCAGGGGCCTCTAGATAAGGCTTGGATGTACTTTCTTCCAGGTTGGCCCCCATGGCATGCAGTAAAGCTATGTGAGGGCCCTCGGGTGATGTGGGAGTGATTTCTTATTAATAAAGAAACTGCCTAGACCCATTTGATAGGCCAACCCTTAGGTAGGCGGAGTAAACAGAACGGAATGCTGGGAGAAAGAAGCTGAGTCAGGGAGTCGCCATGATTCTCCCACTCCAGACAGACGCAGGTTAAGATCATTCCTGGTAAGCCAGCTCGTGGGCTACACAGATTAATAGAAATGGGTTAGATCAATATGTAAAAGCTAGCCAATAAGAAACTGAAACTAATGGGTCAGGCAGTGTTTAAAAGAATACAGTTTCCGTGTAATTATTTCGGGTAAAGCTAGCCGGGTGGCGGGACACAGCCCACCGCTCCGTATTTCAACACTCGGGTAGAGCCATTGCATTTGTACCACGTAAGAAACTACATTCGAAGGCAATCTAGACCCTAAGGAACAGGCATCAGTATATGGCTGACCGGAAGGACTGCGTGAATCAGAATTCTAGCTCCTCTGGATATGTGTGTGAGACCTCCACTGAGTTAGCACACTCTCTGGGCTGTGGTTCCCATTGCCCAGAACAATGGGCACCAGAAGAGTATGTAGGCAGATCTAGTGCGGAGCTTCCATGGTTCAAGCAGTTCACTGTACTCAGTATGTTCACTGCATGTTCACTGCATGTTCACTGTACTCACTCAGTATGCTCACTGTATGTTCACTGTACTCAGTATGTTCAGTGCATGTTCACTGTACGTTCACTGTAGATTCACTGTACTCAGTATGTTCGCTGCATGTTCACTGCATGTTCACTGTATGTTCATTGTACTCACTCAGTATGCTCACTGTATGTTCACTGTACTCAGTATGTTCAGTGCATGTTCACTGCATGTTCACTGTACTCACTCAGTATGCTCACTGTATGTTCACTGTACTCAGTATGTTCAGTGCATGTTCACTGTATGTTCACTGCATGTTCACTGTACTCACTCAGTATGCTCACTGTATATTCACTGTACTCAGTATGTTCAGTGCATGTTCAGTGCATGTTCACTGTATGTTCACTGCATGTTCACTGTACTCACTCAGTATGCTCTCAGTCAGTGTCAGCCTCATCATCACGGTTCTTACAGAATGATCTATAATATTTTCTCTATTCTGCAAACTGAACAGAAGTATGAGCTATGTCTAATCAACATCAAAGTCAATTTTAAAAAAACTAACTGAGATCTTCAGAGACAGGCAATCTCTAAGTTTTAGCCACAACCCGGACATGCTATTTCCATCGCTCAGTCTCACAAAAGCCCAGAGAATGCAGCAGCATCCTCTCTATACTAGAGAGTAAACAAAAGCCCAGATAAATACCCACAGCTAAAATGGTTAGCTGCTCCTTCCTTCCAGTCCCCCACCTTACACTACATTGCCTTCTGGGTGTCTGACAGTAGGCAGTCTCTCATTCAATGTCCACTAACGCAGATACTGAACAAGAGGTGAGAGTGATGGCCGGGTGTCCTCCAGTCTGGACAAGGATCTACGATTAGTCCCTGCCGCTCACTCACTACTGCCCACTCCCGCTCCAGGGGGATCTAAAGCCTTTGGCCTTCATGGGCACCTGCATTCATGTGCACATATTCACACGAGCACACAAATAGATCTTCAAGAAATAAATACTGAACAATAACAACAAAATAAACTCAGCATTCCCTCACCCATGAGTATGTGTACAGTCTTTGCATAGAAAGCCAAGCTATGGTGCATCTATTTAAAGCATCGTTGTTAGACAAACAACAGAGCATACATATAATTAAGAAACTCCCTTGCTACCTCTTGGCAGAGGAGTTTTCCAGCACTGCCTCCTTCAGTCCTGGAAGAATCTGAACGCTGCACCAGATGGACCATCTCAGTAGTATCAAATGCTGGCACCTTAACCACTCACCTCTCTCACACATTGCTAGTTAAATAGGAAATGCATAATCATTGGAGAAAGTTGTTTTTGTGGTTTCTTATATAACTCAATATACAATTTTGACCTAGAAATATAGTTGTGGACATTTTTCTCAGAGAATTAAAACTTCTACACAACAAAAAATCTGAGCACGAAAGTTGGTAACCCTTTTTACTTGTAACAACTCCCAAACTACAAACAACCCAAATGTTCTTCAGTGAAAAAAAGAGTTAACCAATGTTCTGCCACATTTACAGAACAGAATACCCAGCATATAAAGGACCGAACTATCTTTAGAAGCCTGAATAATTCAAGGCATTGGTGTTACTAGGAGGCAGGAGCTAATCTCCAAAGGCTATATGGACTATAGTTCATTTGCATGACATTCATCAGAACACAAAATTATAGAAATGGAGAATCGGCCAGGATTCATCAGGAGCCAGGAGCCAATACAGGGATGGATACCTACAAAGGGGTAGTCCAAGATAGGTCTTCTGTAGTGGTCAAAACAGTTCTACATTCTGACTATTGTGATATTCTCAGAATCTATGCACAGGATGGAAGTGGTCATACAAACAGACAAAAACTGAACAAGGAGACTACTTTAACAGTAACATACCAATACCGATGTCCTGGTTTGATATTCTACTACAATTACAAGATATCCCCATCAGGAGAGCTGGCCAAAGGACACATGAGACTCCTGATGCCTGAGGAACCCTCTATTTGTGGATAATTGCACCAACAGAAAGGAAAGAGTGGGAAGGGGAGGAGAAGGAAGGGGGAAGGAGTTCCCATGTAACTCTTCAGTTAATCTTAACAATTATAAACTACAGGGGCAAGCTCTTCCTTTGATGGATTTGGGAATTCCTCCAGTTTATTTCAGCTACAAACTGGAGGAGAACCCAAGGTACAGACATCACGAACAAGCAAAAGAAGCTCAGTCACACCCCTCCAGGCTCAGGCTTTCAGGAAAGCCATTCTCTCAACAGCAAGTCCTTGAGACTCTGCAGTGAAGTAACGTCTTTGACTCCATCCATGCTTCAAAGCTCTTAATTCTCCCTGCAAAGGTCAGGAGAGGCTTGATCCACCAAGGGAAATTTGAGCGGAGTTTGAAGGCTGAGTAAGAGGTCACCTGGCAGAACTAGAAAGACAGACGCAGCCAGGAAAGCAGAGGAATGGAAAGCACCCAGCTTCAGACCGCTCTACGAGCTGAGCGGGGAGTGTGGAGACAACACAAAAGGATGCTGAGGCTGGGGAAGGAGGAAAGGCCTGGCATCTCCAGAGCTGGGAAGGAGGAAAGGCCTGGCATCTCCAGAGCTGGGAAGGAGGAAGGCCTGGCATCTCCAGAGCTGGGGAAGGAGGAAAGGCCTGGCATCTCCAGAGCTGGGAAGGAGGAAGGCCTGGCATCTCCAGAGCTGGGAAGGAGGAAAGGCCTGGCATCTCCAGAGCTGGGAAGGAGGAAGGCCTGGCATCTCCAGAGCTGGGGAAGGAAGAAAGGCCTGGCATCTCCAGAGCTGGGAAGGAGGAAGGCCTGATGTCTCTAGAACTGGGCCACAGCAGGAGAGACTTAAAGCTGAAGCAAAGGCAGCCCGTGCTCCCTCCACAGATGACAGAAGGACTCAGCATTTCACTCTGTATTTTATAGATTTCTCTCCACCACAGGAAAGGATTTTGGTTACTATAAATAGGACATAATGGTTCTAGGGTTCAAGTGCGATAGGATGGTGGGTTTTTTTTTTCCCCTGCCAAAGCAAAGCATGTAGATTTTTTGGAAAAGTAGACAGAGCCAACAGAGTGATGAATTGTGTCCCTAGTCTAAATAATACAGAAATGCTAGAACAATCTCATATGGTATATCCCCAAACATGTCTGGTTTTTTGCTAAATCTGTCCTTTTTCACAACTAATCTGTAATCACAAAATCAACGTAAGCCATGTTTTTAACTTGGCGAGTATGGAAAAGAGTTTATTACTCAGGATGTGTGAAAAACTACGTGTCCTACCAAAAAGAACCAATAATTCTTGATTTAAATTTAACAGCCTTATTCATAGTGGCAATAAAATATTACTGGCCCTGCAAAGCCGAATATACTCAGGCAGTAACTCACAGTATCTGAAATACAGTCTTTGATTTCATGTTGAGTCATTACATCAGTAAAAGTTACCAAAAATAAATCCATTTGACTTCCAGTATTTTATACAATAAATTGAGCCATTTCTCCCAGTGTCAAGTCAGCTTTGAAATTCATGGGCTTATAATAGTGGAAACCTACACAATATCAAGGAAATGGCACGCTATCTGCCATAAATATGTCTGAAGACTAACAGATGAGATCCTGCCCTTTCCTGTGTTTGAGGCGCCTTTTGCTCTTTGGGGTAATCTAAAGCTCTCAGTGTGAGATGAACGTCACATGCAGGACAAGAACAAGCCCCTTTCAGTAGCCAAGGTTGTTTTAAAAGGTGCTGAGGCCCATGACTGATCAGTGTGAGCTGCGCACACAGAAACCCCAAGTATATGCAACCAAGAGATCCCCTGGCTACCCGGGTAGGGCACCAGAAGAATCAGGGGTGTTGATGCAGCAGACAAGGCTCATTCCCCACGACACGGTGCTTAGTTACCCATGGCTTTCTACACAAAGAAGACATCAACCACCTTCATCTATTGTAAGTTGCAGGCTTCCTGGGGGCAGCAACTATGCCTTACTCCTTAGCATCCTTAATCCTTAGCATAATAATTTGAAATAATTTTTTAAATGAATAATTGGTAGAATGAACACATGCATTCAAGATACAACACAAGAAACAGCTAATATAACATTAGGGCCATGCATTCACTTATATTTATTGCAGGATTTATTAGGTGCCTGAAATAAGCCTAGGGTGGTACCAACTGATGGAAAGACAAAAACAATAATAATAAAAATTTAAAAAAGAAAGGTTACTTGCCATAACCCCTACTCATAAACATGTAACAGGACAGCTGTAAAACCACAAGACACAAAAAAAGGGGGAGGAAAAAGAACAAAGAAAATCTGTAGCAAACTTCATGGTTTGAAATCAACTACTGTTTAGGGGTGAAAAGATACACATCCCATTCCTGGAAAGAGACCAATGTCCCTCCGGGGAAAGCATGCAGGATTCGGAGGTAAAAGGCCAAGGCAGACAAAAGACCCTTCATGTGATCATTATCAGCAGAGGCCCGAGACGCCGTCCGCATCTCATTTCAGAAGGATTTATTAATATCTGTGGCGAGCGCGAAGATAAAAGGGGGAGGAGGCAGGGAGGGTGGCAGTTCTCGGACCGTCAGCCAAGTGGTAGACTGTCACAGCAGAGGGACTTTGATGGGATCTCTCACATCCCTGCAAACTGGCTCCCTGTGTGGGCGCTGGAGGTCATTTTCTCCATGGTCGCTTAGTAACTACCGGGAACGCTGCGAAGGCTTCTGCTGCCGGCTGCAAAGGCACAGGCCAGCCTGAACTCAGGCCCAATACAATTACAGGAGCACAGACCACCATCCCCAAAGGCTTTCTAGGCATCATGAACAAAAGAATGGGACTTAACCAGGGAGAGCCGGGGAGATAAACAGGACATTTGGCCATCCTGGCCTTGTGACAGCTCTCGCAAAGGATACGATGTTAAAAATAGACTCAACAAACATTCACGCAGAGATGGTATCTGGAAACAGCAGGGAGATGGATGACATCCCTGCCCTCAAAACACCTTACCGGAAGAAGCTAGCCAGAGCCAGCATATAGGCTGCGCACAGCAAGGCAGACACAGTATGTATCTATATCTAATATATAGAGAAAAGGCCTTCATTCTTGCTAGTTCGCTTACCTTCAATGCCCACGCTGATAACCTAGAACAGGACCCAGGCAGAAGGATCGCTGAAGAATGAACAGAATCTTTGCTAGCCTTAGAGACAATCACATTGGCTTGTTCCCCTCAAATATCTAGACCACAGTTTGACACACCCTCCCTGCAGTATACACTAGGCAAGGAGGGCCATACGCCAGCCCTTCTGCAGGGAGTTACCAGCTTTACTCTTGAGTTGCTCTTGACTATGAAGGAAAACATAAGAGATCAGGCACTCAGATCCCTTAGGCTATAGAATTCCTAATTCCAGGATCATGACTAAATCCTGGAATTCCCTATTTCTATATTTCAGTCCTCCTGGGATAGCCAGGCCTCTAGCAGCCTCCATTCAAGAATTTTTGGATAAAGTAACATAGCTGCTCAGGGATTCTGAGGGGAATCAAAGACAACATTGACAGTGGCCCTGTATGTGCCTGTAAGAGCCATACAGTTTCTCATAAGCTAAGGCATTCTCTGATATTGTTCTTTTCAGGAAAATGAGAACCACAATAGAGTCCAGAACTGAGGATGCTGTCTTTCTCTGTCTCCATTCCGTAATTGTTTGTCATGAGTCTTCAAATAGTTCTACAGATAGATAGGCTGCACATTCTTGTTTAATCTTATACTGATGCTCTCATATTTGCTATCTCCTTGTTTAGATGATAAAGAATGTAAGCATAAAAGAGCTCTTGGGGACCAGAGAGATGGTTCAGTGTAAAAAACAAAACAAACAAACAACAACAAAAACCACTTGTCACACAATTAAGAGAAAGAAAGTTTAGCTCGCCAACACCCACAGAGATGTCAAGTGGACATGGTGGCTTGTCAGTAATTCCAGCAACAGTGGCCCCCTGAAGACAAGCAAGAGAGCAAGATGAGATTTATTGATGAACGCCAAGGTTCCACTGAGAGCCTCTACCTCAATTAATAATGTACAAAGTAATCAAGAATGACTCCCAGCATCAACCTTAGGTCTTCACATAGATCCTCACACATGCATGTGCACCTGTAGTCACACACACACACTTACACATATGTGTCCACACATATATACTCTAGCGCATATCACACAGACACATACATAAGAAAAAAATAAAAACAAATCTAAAAGGAGGTGGGGATGCTTGGGCACACACTTACAAAAACTTAGTGTGGAAGAGAATGTGTTTTTGTGGGGAGTCTGCTAAGAGAATCAGTGTCATTCAACCTGTGAGCCACCTATGGTTAAGGCTTCTTAAGATGAGAAAGATGTAATGAAATATGACAGTGAGGTGAACAAAGTAGAGTGGACTAGAATAGACCAGAACGGGAACGCTGTGGTGGCCTCACATTTCCAAGACAATTATCTGGTGAACGTGGACCGTGGTGAGAGGCCAGAATGGTGTTAAAATGGCACTCTAAAGAGGCAAATGAACCTTTCTTACATAATGATTTTAGTTGCAATTAGACCACGCCCCAGAGACGTTGATACTTATGGCTAAGTAACAAGTGAGAGGGCCAGGGAGACACACTATGGCTATAACCGTCTTGGTGGATCTTAGCAGTTTGGGCCTGTGTCTGCTTGTTTGGAGTTTTGTGTCCATTTGGTTTGAGTCTCATCGTATAGTCCTGGCTGCCCTAGAACTCACCAGGCAGTCCTCCTGACTCTGCCTCCAAGTGCTGGGATTACAGGAATGAGCCACCATGACTGGCACGCCTACATCTTTTCAGATAATCTAGTCCATAGATGTTAGAATGACACACGGTGAACTTGGCCCTATGAACTGCAAAAGGTATATAAGCTTGATTTTTCGAATAAGTTTGATAATTTTAATAGTTATAAGAGATAAAGTAGCTCTAAAAACCTAACGAGGTAATTTCTAAATAGCCAAGGAGTTTGAACATTCTCATGTGTGTTGTCCTACTCAACAAGCAGATGCTCTCCCTCAATAAAGTTCATAACTCAGAGCAGACGGAACACCGAAATTATTAAATTGATATTCATCCTTGACTGTTAAAAAATAACCTTAATCTTAAAACACAAGCACAAAACAAAAAAATAAAAAAGATCTTTGATTAATCAATGTAGTGCTCTGAGTATAATTTATTCTTTCTAAATCTCTGATCAGGTCAATTTTGCCTTAATTAAGAAATGTTTTTTTTTCTAATTAAGACATAACTATTCCAATTGGGGCTCTTGAAATTACTTGTTTTACAACACTCAGTTAAAAGTGGGCTGACCTTTTCAAACGTATGTGATTCAAATTTATTGATAAAAAGTGACTGACTTGTAAGCCATTTAAAAGTAGTAAAGACAATGGAAATAAAAGGCTTTGATAAGATATTCAAGCTTGCTTCTTTCTTAACCCAGCATATCTACCGATCTATAAAGATATGGATGCCCCTACTGTATTTCTGTATACTTCCCTGCCACAGAGGCACACATATGGTAGGCACTTGAACTGCATAAGGCACACTCAATTGACTCAAGTGCCCAATTATAGTCTAATTTGTTAAGTATTATTCCCTAAAAGCAAATTCTTATTAGCTATGTAGCCCTTCTCCTTTAATCAACAGAGAGTCATCAATTCAATATTTCAGAGCCCCAGCCACTCAAGTGTCCCCATGATGCATTGTCCGAGCAGCCTGCAGAAGATTACGTAAGCAATGAAAAAGCACCAAGAACAGAGACTCAACCATTTGAACTTTGTTTTTAAGGCCATGCCCAGTAGCTATTACTATCGGCGTTCAAAGGATAACAAAGTATTCTAATCATGATCTTTAGCCAAAAAATTAAATTTCTCCAAATTAACCAAAATCTAATGATGAAAATGTGGTTTTCCCTCTTGCTTCCCCCATCATATCTAAAGGCCAACAGTGTAGAAAAATAAACAAATAAATAGGGATCCTTGGTAATTTCCTCCTACATCCCTCTGATTCCAGGACACCCACCTCAAATTAAGAACCCAAGTTCTCGGCCAAAAGAAGGCTGAGTGTTAGGGAACAGCACAAATGATCACGGCACACATCCAAAGGGAAAGTCTGTGGGCTGAGTTCCAAAGATATCGGTATAAAGCCAACAACTACAGAGCTGGGTTTTTTCCCTTCGCTGTGTTTGAGAACTGTGATCAATAGCTTGCAAAACTTCAGTGCTCTGAAGAATTGCAGAACAAAAAAGAATGAAACTAGTTTTTACCTTATTCCTAAAGAAAGATTTCTAACAAAAAGAAACACAGAAAATAGGAAGGATTAGCGAGGCAGAAAACCCCATTGTCTGCTGGTACAGTTTCCCTCTGTGGTCCCAGAGACCACAGCTGTGATTCAAAGCTGGCTTGTCAACCACTCAGCCTAAAATGGTGCCACAATTCCCAGTAACACAGACAAGGGTAATGAATTTAGGGAGCAAAAAGCAATTGTTATTAGCTCAATCCACACACTCAGGAAAGGGACAAGTAGGTTACAAACGGCCATAATTCACTCACTCGCTCTGCAACTCCCCTGTGGGAAGCCCTTTGCAGAAACACAGAGTGGCAGGGCTCTTCGCAGGCACAGGGCTGTAAGTCGTTAGCAGTGAAGTAGCAAGAATCCTAGAGCTTATAATCAGGTAGAAGACAAAAGATTGACACAGAGTTTAAAATCAAATGTTGGAAATATCATTGAAGGGGTCTAGGGAACACAGGAGTCTGAGATTACCTCTAGTTTATGTGACGAGACAAGGTTTGGGTATTTTAAGGAGATCAGATTTAAACCAGGTCTTGAAGGATGAGTAGCATTTTAAAGAGCAAAGGAGGACGAACCAGTTGAAAAATGAAATGCGCCCCAATGTTGGCAATTCCCAGAAGGTTAGGATGTGTGTCAGCACTGCTGGCGGCTTGAATCCATGGTACCTGTCAATGGGATTCAGGCCTGGCATATGAGAGAAAAGTAAACAGGCAGGAAAGAGTCTGGGTGAAAAGGCAGGGAGCCCCAGAGACAAAGCCTCCTAATCTGGATTTTACCTGAGACAAAAGGAAGTATTACCAGCCGTGTTTCTGAACAAAAAGAAAAAAAAAAGAGAAGGAAAAGGAGGAAAGAGAGGGAGAGAGAAGACAGCTAGAATGGCAGATATTAAATCAGGCTTATAATAATAGAAAATTAATAGACATAACTGCCAAGAATATTAACACTTTGTCACCGCTTGGGTGGTATGGTGTACTATATTCAGTAGCAACTGCTCAGATTTGGAAGATAATGGTATTTATATCATCTTCTACTCAGTTCAATAAACCCTTCCTAACACCACTTCCACATCAGGGCATGTCACAGCAAGCCGCTCTGTGTCCAGACCTCCACAGGGGGCATTACATTTCTCAGCAGCTTGAGAGGTGAAGAAGGACTTCTTTGAGTTAATTCTCCCTTATTGTTTGGGCTTTGGATCCCAAATCTGAGGGAATACAAAACATTTTTTTTTTAATACAGGTCTGCTTTGGGTTTTACCTACTGTAAACTACTGAGAGGTGGGGCCTCATAACTGATTCTGTGCTATACTGGCAGCCAAAGCAAAAGCAGAGAAGCAGATAAAATAATGATGCATTTTATAACCAGTCAGTGGTGGTTTTGATGCAATAAAGCAGAATTATTTAATACTTTACACAAGCTTGGCCAAACACCTCTGCAATACTAATCCATTGACTAGTTTGGCAAATGGCCGCAAAGGGAGAGGAGTGCTGGTCCTGGAGGCAGATGCCAAGGGCCAAGAGCAGCAGCCTGCCATCGTGGGCCCTGGACCAGGTCATGCTTCTTTGGACTTCAGTTCCCTCATCTGAGAATGAAGCTAACAATACTTGCCTCCCACGCGGGCTGTCTATCACAGAAGACAGTGTCCACACAGCCCTTCGTGCAATATTTACATACACCCAACATTCCTGAGGGTGCTAACCACCACCACCTGTGCAGTGGCAACTCACAGACTAAAGAATTCACCCTTCATACTCATCTTTCACGTGCCATCATTTCAGGACCTTTAGCCCACTTCAGGATCTCTCTGATTTGTCAACATCTTCCTAAAAGACATTAATGCCCAGGAATGAATACACTGGTACCTAAATATTTTGGCATGAATCTAGTACAGGAGGGAAGATAGTTCCCTTCCTCTTGATAGTGACTGTAGAATATGAATCATGGTCTCTTAAGTAGAAATAAAGTAGAATAACAAAAGCAAAATAAACAAACAAAAACCAGTATTGGAGGAGCTGAGGAGATGGATCAGTGGTTAAGAAAATTGCTGTGCAATCCTGAAGACTAGAGTTTGGATTCCAGCACCCATACAACAAGCCCAGCATCCCACAATCACCTGCAACTTCAACTCCAAAGTATCCAGTGCCCACTTCTGGCCACCACACTCACAGGCATGCACAAGGGCATGCAAGTGTGCGCAGGCACGCGCGCGCACACGCACACACACACACACACACACACACACACACACAGTTCTCACATACACTTAAACAGACATATACATATAAAAACAAATTCTAAGACAGGATTTACATGAAAAGGGGTAAATTATATGCTCAGATATCACATGCAAAGACTAAGTATGAACATTAAGATTGTAAAATATTATCCAGGAAGAAGACAAGAGCTTCTCCTGCTTCCAAATAGATGAGGAAAATCCCTAACATGTCCAGGTTCTAGAAGAAACCACTCCCAGATGCTCTGTGCAAACCCAGCTCTTCATCTGCCCTCTCCCATGCTGTATACCAAGTGTTTGGAACTCTCAAACCTTATATGTTGAAGTCCTTTTCCCAAGAGCATGGCATTTGAGATGAGGCCATGTTGCTAGAAAAGTGAGCTGAATTGGGCCAGGGGATTGGGACCCTAATGATGGGATGAGTTCCAGGACAGCCAGGACTGTTTCACGGAGAAACCCCTATTAAGAACCAAATCTGCAGGCTCCTTGATCTTGGTGTTCCAGCATCTTGGACAGTGGAAAACAAAGGTTACTGTTGAAACCAGTCAGTCTTGTTATCACAACCTTGAGCGACTGAGATAACCATTGGTATCAAGAGGCAGGAAACAGGAAGCTCCTATAACCAATTTCTACACATTAAGAAACAGTCTGTGAGTGTCAAGGAGACACTGCTAATGGTATAGGCACTGGTTGCCACAACCTAGCAAAAAGCTATCCTATTCCTAGTAAGCAGAAATGGGAATTTGTGTGTGTGCGTGTATATGCATATATATGCAACAATATCTCCCTAAACAGTTGATCCCTTTGAACAAAAACAGAAATCCCTAAAACAAGGAAGCCACAGGAAAAAAAGGAAAGACTCCAGAGCCATTAACTACCAATCAAAACATTACCTGCAATCACATATCATAAAACATTCTACCAACACTCTAACTTTTACAATGTAAGAACATTCATGGACTACTCACAGTTTAGAAAAGGAATAATACCTAAGTCCACCCTTAGAAACTGGGAGGACAGAGCCTAGGGATGGTGTGCCATGGTACAACTCTTACCCTGCACATACAAGGCCCTGGATTTCAGCCCAAAGGACTAAAGGAAAAGGTGAGAAAAGAATTACATTTTAGCTAACCTAGCACGAGAGAAAATAGAAGTGTAGGTAGCAAATTAACAAATTCAGCGGCAGCTTGATACTTTTATAGCCAGTTGTGACAAAACAGTGTTGTAAAGAATAACGGTGATAATGAAATATTTCCTGGAAAAAAATGTGTGTGTGTATGTGTACGTGCGTGTACACACACATATATACAAATGGGGGTAGTGCAATGTTTTTCCCAAGGCCATATCACCTAAAGGAGTAGCAGACGCATACTCCAGTAGAGTACTCGGAGGTGACACAGATGCACAGGTCTTTTTGGAGAAGGTGATGTTGGGAAGGGAACATGAGGACCTGGGGACAGCGAGAGCCTCCGAGCACTTAGGAGGCTTTGGTTTACAATGAAGATAAAATGTAGTATCTGTCAGAAATTGGTTACCAAACCGGCTCCCTTCCGCTGCTGTGGGATGAGAAACACAGTGGCTTCCTGAGGTTGCAAAGTCAGGGCCCCAGCCAAACCCAAGTGGGAAATCCGTCCAAATCCTTAACCTCTGCTCTTCCCTCCCAAGTCTCTGATCTAAGCCAAGAACAGACACTATCCCAGCTGGGATTCCTCCTAGAACACGGGCTAATCCGCATGGTACTAGCAAAGGACACAGGACACTTAGGCTTTAGACTCCCCCAGAACAGGAAACTGAAGAGCAGCAATGTTGCCTCCCCCCCATCTGAGCATCTCACCTCACCTCACTCCATTGCTGGGACAACCAGACCACACCTGGACCCTGCAATAGTTCTATTTTAATTTGTTGAGGTAGTTTCACACTGCTTCCCAGATGGTTGTTCTAAGCACATCCTACCAACAGTGTGAGGAGCCCTTTTCTCCAGTCTCACCAGCAGTTTTCTTAGAATTTTTTTTATTATTTTTCTTTCATGTACATAGGTGTTTTGCCTGCATGTATGTCTGATACCCTGGAACCAGAGTTACAGATGGCTGTGAGTTGCCATGTTGGTGCTAAGAAGTGAACCTGGGTCCTCTGGGAAGAGAAGCCAGTGTTCTTAACTACTGGGCCACCTCATCAGCCGCTCACCAGGACTTCTTAATCTTTTTGTCTTTTTGTCTTCTTAATATTTTTGTCTTTTTCGCACTAGTCATCCATATTGTTTGTTTTTGAGACAGGGTTTCTCTGCATAACAGCCATGGCTGTCCTGGAACTTGCTTTGTAGAGCAGGCTGGCTTTGAACTCAAGATCTGCCTGCCTCTGCCTCCAAAGTGCTGGGATTAAAGGTGTGTATCACCACCGCTTGGCCAACTAGTCATTCTTACTGGGTGAGGGAATATCTCCCAATGCAGTTTATATTGCATTTTCCTGATAATTACTGGTATTGAGAAATTTTTCTATCTGCTCCATTTGTGCGTATCTTTTTGAAAAGAATCCAGCTAAATCTATTGCCTATCACATCGAACTGTCTTTACTACTAAATTCCTTGAGTTCTTTCTACATTTTCATTCCTGGTCGCATATCAGACATAGAGTTCACCAATCTTTTCTTACTCTTCAGGATATTATGCTGCTCTATTGCTTCTTTTGCTGTGCGAAAGCTTTACAGTCTGATAAAATCCCATTTGCTTACTCTCACTTTTGATTTCCGTGCTTCAGGGAGCTTATAAAGCGAAATTCCTCGCTCACTCCCATGTCCAGAGGTGCTCCCCATACAGAGAAAAATCCCTCGCTTGTCCAGAGGTGCTCCCCATGCAGACCCACTTTCTGAGATTCGGATGTGGAAGCCACTGAGTTGCTGGTGTCAATTCTTATGATTAATATTCTTGGATTTTCTTGCCAGTCCATTATTTCACAGAAATAGAACACACTCGGTATTTTAAACTGTGAGAATTCTCAAAAGATGCATGGAAATGAAGTTTTGAAGTTTTCTTCAGACCTCTATTCCCTCAGTTTCCTAAGAAGAAATATATACTAAGAGAAAAAAGTCATCTTACCTGATATATTTAAAAAAAAATAGACAAACATTCATGGAAATATTTCATTTTTTCTTTCTTTTTATTTCCTTTTGCTTTGCTTTTCTGCCTCTCCATGGCAGCACTATACAAATCTCTGGGAAACAAAGGCGGCTTTGGGAGAGTTCCTTTTAAGCCTTGTTGGCATCCTTCCAAGGCTCAGAGCCACAGGAGGCTAACGGTGGAGATCTGTTTTCAAAAGCAGCATGAAAACCTGACCTTGAGTAAGCACACCACACACCTGTTAGTGCAGGCTGTACAGCACACTGCACACCTGCACACCTGGTTAGCACAGGCTATACAGCATACCGCACACCTGCACACCTGGTTACCACAGGCTGTACAGCAGAACACACACCTGCGCACCTGGTTAGCACAGGCTATACAGCATTCCGCACACCTGCACACCTGATTAGCGCAGGCTGTACAGCACAACTCACACATGCACACCTGGTTAGCTCAGGCTGTACAGCAGAACACTCACCTGCACACCTGGTTACCACAGGCTGTACAGCACACAGCACACCCACACACCTGGTTACCGCAGGCTGTACAGATGGTGATGAAATTTCATTTCTTCCTGAATGTTCTGTCTTTCTCTAAGTCTACATATGTCTACTCCCAACTCTGAATGGCACAGCCAGAACACCAAGCTCTCTCCACTGACTTTTCCACAGAAGAAAGACCCAGTAACATCCATCACCAGCATCCTGGCCTAGATCTCCAGCAGACTCAGACTCAGCGGCTCTATGTGAAAGGCTCAAAGTTGTCAGATCTTTGTAAATTAAACTCCCTTGGAAAAAACTCTTAAATCTTACTACAATACTCTACCACAAGGAAGCAAAATGTGGGAGCCCATAGGTCCACTAGACGCTGTAAGACGGTCAAAAGGCTGCATCTGTGAGGGTTGGCTTCATGTGTGAACTTGACTGGGCTAGGGGACCCAATTATTCAAATGCCAAGATGCTGTGAAGCGTTTTGCAAAGGGAGTTAGCATAGACAATAGCTCACTTTGAACAAAAGCATTCATTCTGGATAACGTGTCAAAGCTTACCTTCAGTGACACACTTCCTCAGGTAAGATTCCACTGCCTAAGAGTTCCACAGCTTCCCCAAAGAGGACACCAACCAGGGACCAAGTGTTCAAATAGATGCAAGTAGAGAGTCCTTTCTCTTCCAAACCTCCCAAACTCCCAGCCCCATTTAAAGCATCAATTGTTGCAACTCCACAGAGACTCAAAGAAGCCAGAGTGGTAGCCAGATAGGAGAAGATGGGAGAAGCTGAGCACGGGGTTCACAAGGGCTCTAACACACAGCCCTTCCAGGTCTCTGTGAGATAGTCTTACCATGCTCTCTAGGCTGATGAGGGACATGATGTAGAAACAAAATGGTGAAGACTCTGGCAAGTTAGAAAGTGGGGGTTCCCAGACACCAAACTTGATGAGGACGGGAAAACACACCTTTGCCCTTTTATTGAAGAAATTGAACCTCTTAATGTTACGATTCATTTAATATATTTAAATAATAAAAGTGGTCATGGAACACTTTCAGATTAAAAAGAAAAGATTTGACACAGAACATTAATGGCATGGTAAAGCTGTAGCCACATAAAAGCCCAGAGATTGAACTAAAACCAACCCCAATTTTAGGGCAAAAATCCTGGCTGAAGCTTGCTAAAAGGACCAGTCTTGACTTAGTAAAGCTTGTATAGGGATGAATAGATACAGGGGTCTAAGGGCCCAAGTCCATCTTTTTGTTGTTGTTGTTGTTGTTGATTTTTTTCCATGATATTTATTGAGCTCTACATTTTTCTCTGCTCCCCTCCCTGCCGCCCCCCTCCCCCCTTCAATCCTCCCCCAAGGTCCCCATGCTCCCAATTTACTCCAGAGATCTTGTCTTTTTATACTTTCTACTTCCCATGTAGATTACTAGAGAATTTTAGGTGCCTTGGGAGGGTCTGGAAAAGGTTGACAGCAAGATGCCTTACTCCCTCTCACCTTTAAGCCTTCAGCCATGTTTGGGAATGAGTTGGATAAGTATCCTATTTGTGTTAGCTAATGTTTTTTGTTGCTGTGGCCAGAGGCAATTTAAAGAAAAAAAAGAGTTTGCTTTGGCTTACGGTTCTAGAGGAAAAGTCCACAGTGGTGGATAAGAAATGGAGACGGAAATGGAAATCTCAGAGAGCACATGTAACAGGAAGCCAAGTCACTAATTCAGAGGAAGAGGGACAGCACCTCAGGAAGTGTGCTTGCTGCCAAGCCTGAGGGCCTGTATTCCATCCCCAGGACACACGTGAAAGAACAGAACCAGCTCCCACAAGCAGCTCTCTGCCTGTTCCTGGCATACATACATGGCAAATGCAATTTAAAGGGAAAAGACTAGAATTCATCTAACTGTTAAAGCTATCTTTCCAAACTGCTATCAAACACATTCCCAGAGATCCAGTCTGGGTTCTTTTTACTAGTACTAAAGGAAGTCCCCCGCCCACCCCCAACATTAAAATAAAATAAATAAACGAAAACCCTTTAGAACTGCATTGCAAGCACACTTGCCACCTTCCATTCTGCCTGGACCCACTTTTTTTCCGTAACATTTCCCCTTAGCTTTAATATGAATATTCTACTGTTACAAAACATCTACCTAAAAATACTTTCATTTGAAATGTTTTTCCCTTTTGCTCAATATTTCCCAACACCCTCAAATATCTACCCTCACAGGTATGCCTTGTGAGTGACCATAAAGATATAAAGTCTAGTCTAGATATAAAGTAGACACACCAAAGGTTCTGTCTACAACTCTAACAGAGATAAGGGAGTTACCCAGGAGACAATCCCCGAGTGCCAAAAACGCTGTGCTTAATTCAGGTAATTGAAGAAACGAGTGAAAACACGTTCCTTCGCTACGTGGACGTCATTCCCAGGAGCAAGAGGGGCTCCTGATAAACAGAGGCCTGCAGACAGAGGAGGCGAAAGCCTGGACTTAATTACTTTTCCACCATCTTCTGCTGCCTGACACGTTCCTTCCCTTCTCATTTCACAGCCTCCACAGTTCTCCCTGTGGGCCTCACAGTCTCCCGGAGCGCATGCTCGGCTAACCCTCCGCAGCACACTTCCACAGACTGAGGTCTCTGCTTTCTGGGTCTTGGTTTCGCAGCATCAAGCTTTCTAGTAAACTGTGGCTGATCAACTTCTTCCACTGCAAGAGTCTGTCGAAGGCAGTGCTGTGCTGGGGACGTGGAGAAGCTACAGGTCTTTAAGACTTGTGAGCCACAGACAAAAATAGCCAAAGCGATTTCATTTCTGTAGTCAAGAGTGTAGCCTGGATTCTGTCTCAAAACGATGCACGGCTAGAGAAAAGCACACCTCAGCTCTCCAGACTGGGTGGAGAGGGTGCCAGATGGAGTAGCTAAGACCCAGGACTACTACTGAGCAAATTACCAGATAAGGTCCTTCATGGTTTATTTCATCCTCTCCCTCTTCAGCAATCTGCTGAGGTCCCAATGGTTTTTCAAGCATAAAAGGAAAGAACCAAAATAGGACACAGCTTTCAAAATATTAAGAATAATATGAAATAATTATATTTGAGTTTCTCTGTTGACTTGACACACCAAATGACAGGACTTACCAGGACTCGGGGAATATTTCAAAAGTACTATAATTTCAAATGCTAAATACTATCGTGATTTGCTGTCATCATTCATAAGTAAAGGAAGTTAAATTTCAGGGAGAGGTTAGTAACAATGAATAGCGTCTTTCACTACCAGACATTGGAGCGCCTGCCATTCTATCTGCAAATTTCTGAATTGAATGGTAATATCCCGACCATGGTTGTTTTTCCTGGATTCTAAAATGCGTCAGCTTTCCTAAACTGTTTCCTCTGCATTCACCATCGTTACAAATCTGGTGTCAGATCCAATCTGGTGACAACGGACCACTCATTTCCTCCGATGTGCTGCGGACACAACAAACGCTTGCAGCCCCCAAATCTGACCCTTTGGGAACGTGTAAAATAAGTGGTTTCCCATTGTTATCAATACACAAATACTGTGTTAAAGCTGAACATGTTTGGTAAGTCAAATGCAACGTAAAGGGTGCATGGTAACAAAATATCCATAGATGTTGTGCATCAATATACTCCATCATGTAATTTCTCTAGCCAATGTACTTTCGTCACCTTGCTCTTCCGCAAAAGCACAGCAACCAGTTAGCTCAGCCAACGACCCACTGTTATCCATTTTCAGCATATATTTGACGAATGCCTATATAGCACTGAGCATCTAAAACCCTTGCAAATATTAATTCAGTCCTTCAAGACCAGACGAAGAGACAGTAGCTAACATTTGCATTTTGCAGATCTGAGGAAAGTAAGGCACGCGGAGTTGAGGGGCTTAGCCAAGGTCACAGGGGAGGCAAACCGCAGAGCTTGGTTCCGTCCAGACAGTTTGCTTACTGTTGAGGTTTCAACTGTGCCCTTCTGCTTTCTCTTGGGCTGCTGCGCATCTCCTCTCAGCGTGTGGATTTATAGAAACCCTCCACAGAGATTTTTCATGTCAATAAATAGGGCCTTATGATTCATTAGTGTCTGGATTAAAAGATGGTACAGCTGTGGGAACACGCCAGGCTCTGGAAGAGGGTGTCACGGCTAGCTCTCTGTGGTAAATGTGTCTTGGCTGTAACACTTGGTCTTTGCTGAAGTTAAGAGTCCATCAGTTGGAATAAGTCAGCACTAAGAGGGGGTGGGACACAGAACAATCGTGATTTCAGCATCTGAGCCGCGCACAGGAGAGACTCAGAAGGCACGTGGGAACTTTCCTGACACTACGCCAACATGGGTCTGATAACTGCTCTGTGAAGGAGAATACAGGATCTTCTGAAAGTCTCTACAGGAAAGAAAGAAACAATTTAGAAAAGAAAATGACGAGAGAACATTACTAAGGCATATAATATTCTCCCCTTTGTAGAAAATAAAGGAAAACTAGCCAAGAAGAGTTCAGTGTTTTGGCGTGGAGAACAGAGCACAGGTTCACATCCACTGTGAAAAGAAATCTCAGATACTATTTCTTTCATGGCTACTTCCTAGACTCAGCAGTGCTGGAAATGGAGACTTAGAGAAATTAAGGTCTTACTTAAAATAACAAAATTACCTACAAGTCATCCAGAATATGAAACTAGACCTGATTCCACGGCGCATGCTTTAAAATGTTTTCATGCCTAAGGAATTTCTCCTCCTGAAACCCTAACTACTCAGTAACGAAAGCATCTCCTCAGAACTCCAGTGTAAATATAGCAGAAGACAAATACTGTTTTTCTACAGGTGGCAGAAAAAGCAAGGTCAAAAGTGCCAATGTTTGGGGTGATCTGCGTCACCAGTCCTTCGCTCTGTCTATCCATCCCTAACCATAAGCTGCTCTTAGCATCTGCACCTCATCATTGCTGATGGCCTTGCCTCATGTTGCCATACCATCACAATAGACCTGCACAAGTTAGTGCTCATATTTCCTCTATGACCTGCATCAGAGCCCACCCGCACATCCGTAAGATCTCACCCACATGCTGAAGTCAGTTTGTCTAGATCCCACCCACAGATCTCCAACAGACGACTTCACAGCATCCATTCATCTCACGAACCTTCCACCTCTTCCTCCTCATTGGGAAAATAATACCACATCCACTGCTCAGGAAATCCTACGAGCACCAAACATCAAAGTGACTGAACCAACACCACTCTTCGCCTTCCCAGAACTTGTGGGTCCCAATATGGAACCCCTGACTCTTTTTTAGGACTTCCAGGCATTTCTTACTCACGACTCTCTCAGAAATACTAGTAAGAACAAGTCCCCATGATTGAATTACAAGGCAATGGATGGTCCCAGCAAGACTAGAGATCTGAAATCCTTAGGAAGGTTTGCACGTTGAATCCTGCCAGGTACAGAGTGGGGTGGGAGCAGCCCTCCTTACCTCCAGTAGGCACAACAACCCTTATGAGTGACTCAAAGAATGTGGCAATAACTACTCCTCCAGGCCTTTCCTACACCTGGAGCCAGTCCCCAGGCAATATGATGAAATATACTGTCTGTAGCAGTTTACAAGGGAGATGCATATCTCTACCTAGGGAGTTTAGTTGTTAAAGGCTAGGGCTCTGAACTCTGAATCTAAGTTAGGAACCCAACTGTTTACACTACATGCATGTAAAACGGTAGCAACACGTGACCAAACCATAGAACTGTTCGAAGGAAAGAAAACAATACGTGAAATACGCTGCCAGCACCTAAAGAGACTGGGAATCTGGTAGTAATCATTCAATGTGACTTGAAGGAAAAGGAGAGTGACTTGAAGACATACACTTACACTGTCCACACAGCTAGAGAGATACACAGCAGCAGGGGGACCGTCTAATGGCCCATCCAAATGAAGCTGGTATGCTGCAGAGACGCCACTGGACCTAGAGCTGATCGCCAGCATGCACCGGGGTCAAGCACAGCAGCAGAGCAGCCTGCTCATCTGTGCTGATGCGGAGACGAAATCTGGCAAACGTGAACTTTTAGAGCCATGCGTCTCTGATAAATGTTTGCCTTACAGAAAGCTCTGCTATTTTTCCTTTATTCAAACAAGTCTTTCGATAATGGGCAAAGTTTAACAAGAAATAGGTATGTAGAAAGAAACATATCTTCGACACGGAGATTTGGATGACACAACCTCTAGAGGAGCTGTTTATCAGAGCTTTCATTTTTAGGAAGCCTGTGTCTGACATTGGGTTTAGTGTGACGGGAGGAATGCCGGTCACTCACAAATGCAGACCAGAACACGGGACTCAGCATCTTTAAGGAAAGCATCAGCCCTGAGTGGTTCTGAAAGCGAGGCAGAGCTGCAGCAAGGATGCCGCACTGCTGTGGAGACACAGACAGGCTGCAGGATGCAATCCATCCTAGACACAAGTGAATAATGAATGCTGGTGCTCAAGTGTTCTGTTTAGAAGAGATTTTTTCTACATAAAGTCACATGTTCAGCTTTAATCTTAGAAAGCCAGCTCTCCCATCGTCTACGTAATGAGCTCAGAAGACAATGAGACCATTGCATGAGAGAGAGTCAACATTTCACTCTTCTACAGACACAAGTGACAAATGTTCCATCACACCTGGCGACCACGGATCTCGATATTAACTCGCGAACTTAATTGCCTTAATTTACTGCAGACTTCCCATCAAATGGCATGACCCTGGGTCCGCAGCTCTCCTGGGGTGAAGGGGATGTGTCTTATACCCCAACAGGTGGACAATATTCTCAGAGGTATTAGCTTGCAGTGTGGAGGTTCTGCATCCCCAAATCAACTGAAGATGAACTCACAGGGCACATGTAAGCCAAAAGACCCTCTTACAGGGTTAAACTTATTAAAAACTAAACTTATTCACAATTCAAACCATAACCAGCTTGATGTTTCAGAGTGTACATATAGTTTTTATGCACCAGGCTAAAGCGCAGGCATGTCATCATCTCAAATAGTAAGTAAAAAGAACCAAGTGTCCATATTTCTAAGGATGAGCACAGCCTACTCTACTATAAGAATGCTAATGTATTTTTATATTTAATCATTTCAAAACCATGTAACAAATAAAATAAGCCATCACACAGCATCCAATGTCATGTTCCACAGCACTTTAAAGACTTCAGAGTTTTGGATGGCAGATAGGAAACAGTAAATTACAGCCTTATACGTCAATATTATTGAAAATAAATTATATTTGCTTTTTTGGGCTGTAGTGCAATAACGTTTTAGGCTTATGCATTTGCCTTTGAACAAACTGCAATTAATTCTCTTCACAACAAAGGAACACAATAAATTAATCATAGAAGACCATTTAAAAATCACATTTAATTAAAAGAAAAAACCCTAAAAGGTGCAATGCAGATTTTTAAAAGTCAGCACAACTTTTGCAAATAAGCACACAGAATTAAATTTAGCTCAGCTTCTACCAGTTGCTAAATTTTCATTGGTTCAATGCCAAACTTGCTGTGGAAGGGAAAAGTTTATATACTGAGAAATCAGAAACATCTTAAGATTTAATAAATACAACAGTTATCTGGGACTTGTGCTACAAAAACCACCACTCTCCACTCCTTATCAGCTCAAGAGATGGTATGAGATTTCACAAATTCCTTCTGTGAGAACATCTTCTAGCAAGTCTGCTTCTCCATCTACTCAGCCATAGTGTGGGTTAATCTGCGGACCTTGCCGGGAACCAACTTATTATCTGTAATATTACTCTAAATAGGAAAGTAATTGCTGGATCCAACATGGAACGTGGGATGTGTGTGAAGGACACACTGTCCTAGCCAAAGGAAAGGCTCCCCCTTCTCCCCCAGTTCATACCAAGCTTTCTCATCTGCAGAGGCAAGCACTGTCACAGGGCATCACACTAGGCACTCGGGACGGTGGGAAGCGGCCATGCTGCAGCAGCAATTCAGCCACTTAGCTTAAAATCAGAATTAACGCCGGGCGATGGTGGCGCACGCCTTTAATCCCAGCACTCGGGAGGCAGAGGCAGGCGGATCTCTGTGAGTTCGAGACCAGCCTGGTCTACAGAGCTAGTTCCAGGACGAGCTCCAAAGCCACAGAGAAACCCTGTCTCAAAAAACCAAAAAAAAAAAAAAAAAAAAAAAAAAAAAATCAGAATTAACAACAGGAGAGCCCTGGACGGAGATGGCCAGCTTCCTGCAGCAGGTACCTAGCACGCTGGAAACGCTTAGGTGAGAGAATATCTGCTAAGTGGACAGACCTAATGGAAGCACGAATTTGAGGAGAGCAAGAATAGCAGCCAGGAGATCACTGCGTTCAGTTAAGAGTGGCAAGGCCACACTTCTTAGGTGCCGTTTGGAAGAACTGGCCTCTGAAACACTCGTTGATGAAGAATTCTATGATGATCTGTATCTGACCAAACACTCTATTTAGCCTTCAATAGTAAGCATTGGATAATCCTGTTTGCATGAGATGCAGATGGACGTTGATGCATGAAACATTGCCCATACTATATCCAAACAACAGCAGTCTGCTACCTAACATCAACATTGAGGTGTATTCCTTCAAAAGACCCAGACGACGCCATAAACACTGGCTCAGGGTGAGCAAGATTAGAAAAGGGCAGCTAGCTCGTGCAGCCAGAACGCTGGGACTCCTTCTACTCAGAGTATGTTCCACAATGCTAATAGCTCACTGTGGACCCACTACTGAGGGAAAGACCCTTCTCTGTGACAGAGCTGTGGAGGAGCAGGGAGCACACTTCAGGGTAGTTGAATTTACCACGTTGTTCTTCAGATTTAAAATACACAGAGAAAAGAGGACCCGTGAGGGAGCACCAGGGCATCTGCACAGCACTGGAAGTTTGATAAACACGTCTGTATAAAGGCTGAATATCCCTTTCCTGAAATGCTTGGAAGCCAAAATGTCAGAGCTTCTCAGATTTCAGAGTATTGACACAGACCCTAACCAAAACATGGAAAACCCCAAATTCTCTCAAATTTCGAAGTTCTTTATTATCCCTGATGACTCTGATAATCAAGGTAGATGTTACTGTCTCAGTTTATCACTGATGCTTTTACGGGGGACAACAGGAAGTTAGCTGTAAGGTCTGTCCCAGAGGCAGCCTCTACACCAGACCATCCTGTCCTCTGCCTGCATTTCCAATTGTGCTGGCCGCTGACGTGTGACTAGTGAGAACCCACAATGCATTCAGTGTGATTTAACTTGGATTGTACTTGGAGTCGACTCATTTAGATGTGGATGTGAAGCACACGTGCACCTGGCGAAGTCACAAGGATTCTGCTCTCAGCCAGACTGTTTCCCCAAGGCTCGTAGACCCTGAAGCTCCTCCATTAAAGGTGAGAGATGCATGGGTGGGGGCTGAACGATGAGGCCTCTTACCTCAGCACCTCAGCTTCCTTCCGGAAGCCTGGCCTCCTTTGCCTCCATATTGGGATTTTCAGAGCCAATGTCTCAGGATAGATGGATAGGCCTCCTCTCATTTAGATATAGCCTAGATGAGATTCAGCAGAAGAGGCCCCCCACCATCCTCTCCCACCTTCTTACTCCAAAAGAACTGCACACTGTAAACTTAGCAGGCAATAACAAGACAGGTCCATGGCATTCCACACAAAGAGTTGAGTTTCTCAGAAGAAATAAAAACTCACGTCCGGACTTGTATTTTGGTTAAAAAAAAAAAAAAATCTTTCCACAAAATTTCATGTTTGTAGCCCTAGCACTTCAGGGGGTCAAGGTAGGAAGTGTGCTGTGGCTTTGGGCTAGCCTAGGCTACACGGGGAGTTCTGGATCCCTGTCTAAAATGTAGAAAGTATTCTGACTGAATAAATAACATTCTTTTTTAAAATGTCTGACAAATGGCAACTATGCTGTGCCAGTGAGCCAGAAAACTAACCATTCCTTCCTCAGATCACAAAGCATAACATGGTATAACAGAGGCCCTAAGGACATTACATGCAGCCTTACCTGATGTCTTCACGCCTGTACAAGAATGGCCTACTCAGCATTGTGATGGTGCTCAGTAAATGTTAGATTAATTAAAAAAATAGAGGAAGTTAAAGGGCAAGCACCTCAATCATATGCCTGGCTTCAGGGACTGGTAAAAGAGAAGGGAGCTGAAGACATGCTGTCTCCACAGTTAAGAACATTTGTTGCTCTTTGGAGGACCCGGATTCAGTTACCAGCACCTACATGGCAGTGGTTCAGAATATTGGGATTAAAGTTGTGCACCAACAGCACCTGGCAAAATCTATTCTTAAAAGACCATATGCAAACATGTAAATTATTTAGTTTGGCCAAAAGAGTTTTATTTACAAAGAAAGAAAACAATCACCTTCAAATCCATTATATTATATACCCATCAATGAAGACATGTTAATAGAATACATACTTAAAATATGAAAGTTTACAGTTTAATAAAGTATATGATTCTGTATAGTTTAGTTCTGATATTGAAAATTAGAACCACATGTGAAATTTTTAAAAAGGAACTGTGTTTCCTTAAGATAGACTAGCATATAGTTCTTGTCCTCACTCTCTCCCATAGGTGGAAGCTGCTCGTTTCTCTGCCACTCAGACCCGAATAATCACACAGAAACTATATTAATCACAGCACTCTTTGGCCAATAGCTTATGCACATTACCAGCTAACTCTTACATCTGAAATTAACCCATTTCTATTAATCTGTAAATCATCATGAGGCTGTGGCCTACCAGGAAGGTTCTGGTTGGTGGCTGGCATCTTTCCCCTTTGGCAGCGACATGGTGTCTCCGTGACTCCGCCTACTCTCTATATCTCATTTGGTTTTTCCCACCTAGCTCTATTCTGCCCTGCCATAGGCCAAAGCAGCTTCTTTATTAACCAATGGATAAAACATATTCACAGCATACAGAGGGGAATCTCACATCACTCTCCAGGTTCACAGCCTAAGCGATGACACATGAGGAGGGGAGGTCAAATGACTTTCAACATCATTTACTGTGGTCAAGGTCTAGAAACTTCGACTTCCTACCACCTGAGAGCAGCCCACAGTTGATGGGAAGACAAGACCTCATTCTACACCTGGGTCAGTATGTTTTGTTTCCCATTGCCTGGCAACCAGGCAACCAGAGAAGACAGAATGCTCACCCGACACCCAACCTTAGGGTGGCCTCCAGAGACTTCACCTTTTTCTTCCCACCCTGAAAGGTGGGACACTAACTGCCGTGTTCTCTGCACCAATTGCGTCTTTGCTTCCTGAGGTATGAAGACATTAACAGAGGTAAAGGGGGCCCTCTTCCAGTCCCCACGCACCTAGTAACCCTAACAGATGATTCTTACTCGATAGCAAAGGCGGTAAAGGTATGAGATCTATGCCGAACACTCCTATATAATAAACATCATTTAATAATTTGTTAGTATCAAAACTTGAAATTTTAAAGGAAACTATAGTCTTTAATGTGCTCAGCAACATTCAAAAGGTTGCCCAATAAACATCTGCAGTGAACCTTTGATAACAAATGGCAGAAAACTAAACTAGTTTTATATATATATATATATATATATATATATATATATATATATATATGAAGGAATGTTTTCTCGATCCCTGGGTAGTGCCTAGAAATCACACTTCCATAAACACTGGGTTTATTATCGGTTCTCAGGATTGTTACTGTGCATGTCTGCACTCGCGGGAGAAGCCCAGCTTCACAGAAGTTACCAACAACCAGCTGAGAGAATCCCATTGTCAACAGCTACCCATGTCTGTAAAGTGGGCTCTTCTGTGCTGGTTGCTACAGGGGATAACAGAAGCCAGAGAGTTGGCCACAACTTATCACTGTGAATGCCCCCAATCCCTCCAGCACTTTAGATATTGCATACGCCCTCAAGAAACTTCTTATCTTTTCTTGGTCCTACAAATTACCCACCTTCACGACTATCCCATTGCTTGACTGGGGACCAGTTCTCTCTTCCACCATAGCTTCTCCCTTGTCTAAATGTCCTCCTCTTCTTACCCATGTGTCTATCTCTGTTCAAATGCCTACCAGGTGCCTGTGTGGCAGTCCCGAATGCATCTTCCCATTTCCAGTCTCTCCCTGCAACATTCCCACTACAACCTAATCACAGCATGCCCTGGCTCAAGTGCACAGGGCCCTTAGCAAAATCCTCAGTCTGGTAACAACAAGCTACTCACTCATCGATTGACTCCAGCCCAAATTTCTGCGCTATCTCTTTCCTGCTTCACTAAGCAAAGACTAAGCAGCATAAGGACTGCTCACTCCTGCTCAGCAAAGCCTGGCTGTGACTGTCACTCGAACCCTTTGTCCCGCTGACAATGATATCCTGCATTAGTCTGTCCTCCCTGTACATTAAGATCTAACCATAGAGATATCCCTGTGCATCTGGAGGTTCTACACCATGAATCTAATCAAGTACAGACAGAAAATATTGGGGAAAACATGAACTCCATGTGTACAGAATTCTTAGTCTGTCATTGTTCCATAAGTAATATAATATACACAATATCTGTACAACATTTACTTCATAGGAAGCATTTAAAGCAATCTAGGCATGATTTAAGGTATACAGAATATGTATAGTTCATAGACAGATACTATACACTGAGATATACATGGGATTTACTATCATATTCTCACATGAGTGAGGTCCTAAACCAATCCTACTTAGAAAACAAGGGACAACTGACTGACATGACCCTCCTCCCCCAGAAGCCTTCTCTAGTCCAACAGCAATCCCCTCTTCCCACTCTGCTCAAAATAAACTTCCTCAGCTTGGAGCCATCGTCCACAACTTCCCTCTTTGGCCAGATTGCGTGTTCCTGCACAAGGGCTGTGCACTGCGCTTAATACCACTTGTCTGTCCACCTCAGCCAACCGCAGTCAGAACAAACGCTCCCTAAATCTTCCATCTTGTGACTCAGCTCATCTGCAGGTGGAGGCTCCCATTGTCCCTCTCCCAAAGGGATTTTGTGAATAGCAAGTGAGATAATAAAATTTTTCTTTGCAAAACACTCCACAATTGAATTGGTGGGATACTATAATGGGGAAAGCAAATGAACACAGTCTTCTGGAGGAGCTAGCATGACGGTACAGGAGCAAGCTCCAGGGCTATGAAAAGGCAACAAAGAGCCCTCCAGCTTTCACGGGATTATGGGTTAAATTATCCCTGGGAAGGAGGATTTCAGGCAAACACACGGGGGATGGGGGAGAGTCATCTGGGACCAAGAATATCCCATCACGCCTGTCCAGTCTCTCCAAAAAGTATCTTCATCACTTTAGAAAGCCAGAAATCTGTGGGTGAAGGTCAGAGGTGACACCGAAACGCTGTGACAGGACTGGGTGGTCTCCTTCATCAGACACCACCACTTGCTCAGTCAGTGGCCAAAGCAAGAAAGGAAACAGAATGTTCCTTCAGTAGGGAACGACAAGAAATTTGGTAACCTCGAGCCTCTGTGCCCTTGTCTTCTGGATGACATCTCTGCACTTGACTACAGCCTCTATTAAAGGCCCCATGGCTGCTTTCATCCCTGTAGAGCTCACCAACCATCCCCGCCCCGATGGCGGGCTTGGCAAGTGTTGTTCAGCAGCTACTAGGCCTTTGTGAGGGAGGAACTAGGGCAACTCTCAGGAGCACCCTGATGGCTCCTGGACTCTCGTACTCCGGTAGACATTTAGCTCCTGTTTGTGGGTAGAAAGGATTGATGACTCTAATGAGTCCCAATATTTTAATAACTGAATTACTGGGAAACCAGACAAGCACGGACAAGGATACCCAGCTGCACACATCCTCCTGCTCCCTCTCCTATGCTGAAACCTGACAAAAGGCCTTCAAACACGTCATTGAGCAGACGTTTCTAGAACGCCAAGCATAAAATTGTTACTCCAGACAACAATAGAAGCGATGGATTCAAGGGGAAGGAAAACAGTTCTGTGGACTTGCAAACTTGCTGTGATGTTTTCAAAATGGAATGGGGCAGATTCCTACTGTAGAACCCAACGGCGGAAATTTCATGCGCTCTATTATGGATCCGCAGGAAACGAGCCAGCTAGGCCCAGGAAACAGGAAGGAAGGATAAATCCATCTTTCATGTCTGGCATGGAAAACCTAATAGAAGGCTGTAGGTCCCATAAATTCTAGTTCGGCTTGAAAAGACAATCAGAGAGCATTTCTTTGATCCTGAGACCTGTGTCTGCAGCATCAACGTAGAAAGGTAAATCGCTCTTAGTCATTCTCCATTCCAGTTTCAAGCCAGTCTTTCATTCTTTTTAGGTATATAGCTAGCCCTATCTTTTTAAATTTTTTTTCTTCCTATCGTAATTTAACCCTGATCTCAACCCTCAAGCAGCAAATTCTTTTAGGGTTAAAAAGTAATTTTTAATGCAGTTTATACAGACTCTCTAAAGCAGGCCAGACACATTTTCAAAACACTTTATTTAAAAGAAGAAACAGGTAAAGCTTTTGTAGAGATAAAAGGAGCCCGGGGACTGGA